>NC_069503.1:895391457-895576457 GCF_027579735.1 Bombina bombina | reverse complement strand
TATCAGCGCCGCTCCCGGGTCTCTGGACCTGGATCCATAAAGAGGAAGCTTGGCGTTCTGGCGAGACGCCATGAGATCCAGTTCTGGTTTGCCCCAACGATGAATCAGTTGAGCGAACACCTCCGGATGAAGTTCCCACTCCCCCAGATGAAAAGTCTGGCGACTTAGAAAGTCCGCCTCCCAGTTCTCCACGCCTGGGATGTGGATCGCTGACAGGTGACTTCTAACATCGCTAGGGAACTCCTGGTTCCCCCTTGATGGTTGATGTAAGCCACAGTCGTGATGTTGTCCGACTGAAATCTGATGAACCTCAGTGTTGCTAACTGAGGCCAAGCTAGAAGAGGATTGAATATTGCTCTTAACTCCAGAATATTTATTGGGAGGAGTTTCTCCTCCTGAGTCCACGATCCCTGAGCCTTCAGGGAGTTCCAGACTGCGCCCCAACCTAGAAGGCTGGCATCTGTTGTTACAATCGTCCAATCTGGCCTGCGAAAGGTCATGCCCTTGGACAGATGGACCTGAGAAAGTCACCAGAGAAGATAATCTCTGGTCTCTCGATCCAGATTTAGTAGAGGGGACAAATCTGAGTAATCCCCATTCCACTGACTTAGCATGCATAATTGCAGCGGTCTGAGATGCAGGCTTGCAAATGGCACTATGTCCATTGCCGCTACCATTAAGCCGATTACTTCCATGCACTGAGCCACTGACGGGCATGGAATGGAATGAAGGACACGGCAAGCATTTAGAAGTTTTGATAACCTGGACTCCGTCAGGTAAATTTTCATCTCTACAGAATCTATAAGAGTCCCTAGGAAGGAGACTCTTGTGAGTGGTGATAGAGAACTCTTTTCCACGTTCACTTTCCCCCCATGCGACCTCAGAAATGCCAGAACTATCTCTGTATGAGACTTGGCAATTTGAAAGCTTGACGCCTGTATCAGGATGTCGTCTAGATACGGAGCCACCGCTATGCCTCACGGTCTTAGAACCGCCAGAAGTGAGCCCAGAACCTTTGTAAAGATTCTCGGGGCCGTAGCTAACCCGAAGGGAAGAGCCACAAACTGGTAATGCCTGTCTAGAAAGGCAAATCTTAGGTACCGATAATGATCTTTGTGAATCGGTATGTGAAGGTAGGCATCCTTTAAGTCCACTGTGGTCATGTACTGACCCTCTTGGATCATGGGTAGGATGGTTCGAATAGTTTCCATTTTGAATGATGGAACTCTTAGGAATTTGTTTAAGATCTTTAGGTCCAAGATTGGTCTGAAGGTTCCCTCTTTCTTGGGAACCACAAACAGATTTGAGTAAAATCCCTGCCCTTGTTCCATCCGCGGAACAGGGTGGATCACCCCCATTACTAGGAGGTCTTGTACACAGCGTAGGAATGCCTCTTTCTTTAACTGGTTTTCTGATAACCTTGATAGATGGAATCTCCCTCGAGGAGGAGAAGCCTTGAAGTCCAGAAGATATCCCTGAGATATGATCTCCAACGCCCAGGGATCCTGGACATCTCTTGCCCACGCCTGGGCGAAGAGAGAAAGTCTGCCCCCCACTAGATCCGTTTCCGGATAGGGGGCCGTTCCTTCATGCTGTCTTAGGGGCAGTAGTAGGTTTTCTGGCCTGCTTGCCCTTGTTCCAGGACTGGTTAGTTTTCCAGGCCTGTCTGTAACGAGCAACAGTTCCTTCCTGTTTTGGAGCGGAGGAAGTTGATGCTGCTCCTGCCTTGAAATTTCGAAAGGCACGAAAATTAGACTGTTTGGCCTTTGATTTGGCCCTGTCCTGAGGAAGGGTATGAACCTTACCTCCAGTAATGTCAGCAATAATTTCTTTCAAGCCGGGCCTGAATAAGGTCTGCCCCTTGAAAGGAATATTAAGTAATTTAGATTTAGAAGTCACGTCAGCTGACCAGGATTTAAGCCATAGCGCTCTCCGCCGTTAGTTTAGTTAAATGTACAATGGCATCAGAAACAAATGCATTAGCTATCTTAAGTGCTTTAAGCTTGTCCATAATTTCATCCAATTGAGCTGTGTGAATGGCCTCTTCCAGAGACTCAAACCAGAATGCCGCAGCAGCAGTGACAGGCGCAATGCATGCAAGAGGCTGCAAGAAAAAACCTTGTTGAACAAACATTTTCTTAAGGTAACCTTCTAATTTTTTATCCATTGGATCCGAAAAAGCACAACTATCCTCCACCGGGATAGTGGTACGCTTTGCTAAAGTAGAAACTGCTCCCTCCACCTTAGGGACCGTCTGCCATAAGTCCCGAGTAGTGGCGTCTATTGGAAACATTTTCCTAAATATAGGAGGTGGGGAAGAGGGCACACCGGGTCTATCCCACTCCTTGCTAATAATTTCTGTAAGCCTTTTAGGTATAGGAAAAATGTCAGTACACACCGGCACCGCATAGTATCTATCCAGCCTACACAATTTCTCTGGAATTGCAACTGTGTTACAGTCATTTAGAGCAGCTAAAACCTCTCCTAGCAATACACGGAGGTTCTCAAGCTTAAATTTAAAATTAGAGATCTCTGAATCTGGTTTCCCTGGATCAGATCCGTCACCCACAGAATGAAGCTCTCCGTCCTCATGTTCTGCAAACTGTGACGCAGTATCGGACATGACTCTCACAGCACCAGCGCGCTCTGTCCTAATCCCAGAGCTATCGCGCTTGCCTCTTAATTCTGGCAACCTAGATAATACTTCTGTCAGAGTATTATTCATGATTGTAGCCATGTCCTGTAAAGTGATTGCTATGGGCGTCTCTGATGTACTTGGCGCCATATTAGCACGCGCCTCCTGAGCGGGAGGCGAAGGTACTGACACGTGAGGAGAGTTAGTCGGCATAACTTCCCCCTCGTTGTCTGGTGATAATTCTTTTACAGATAAAGACTGACCTTTATTATTTAAAGTGAAATCAATACATTTAGTACACATATTTCTATGGGGCTCCACACTGGCCTTCAAACATAATGAACAAACAGATTCCTCTGTGTCAGACATGTTTAAACAGACTAGCAATGAGACTAGCAAGCTTGGAAAACACTTTAAAAACAGAATTTATGCTTACCTGATAAATTACTTTCTCCAACGGTGTGTCCGGTCCACGGCGTCATCCATAACTTGTGGGAATATCTCTTCCCCAACAGGAAATGGCAAAGAGTACAGCAAAAGCTGTCCCTCCTAGGCTCCGCCCACCCCAGTCATTCGACTGACGGACAGGAGAAAAACAGGAGAAACTATAGGGTGCCGTGGTGACTGTAGTTAAAGAAATAAATTCATCAAACCTGATTAAAAAACCAGGGCGGGCCGTGGACCGGACACACCGTTGGAGAAAGTAATTTATCAGGTAAGCATAAATTCTGTTTTCTCCAACATTGGAGTGTCCGGTCCACGGCGTCATCCATAACTTGTGGGAACCAATACCAAAGCTTTAGGACACGGATGAAGGGAGGGAGCCAATCAGGTTGCCTAAACGGAAGGCACCACGGCTTGCAAAACCTTTCTCCCAAAAATAGCCTCCGAAGAAGCAAAAGTATCAAATTTGTAGAATTTGGCAAAAGTGTGCAGGGAAGACCAAGTCGCTGCCTTACATATCTGATCAACAGAAGCCTCATTCTTGAAAGCCCATGTGGAAGCCACAGCCCTAGTAGAGTGAGCTGTGATGCGTTCAGGAGGCTGCCGTCCGGCAGTCTCGTAAGCCAATCGGATGATGCTTTTCAGCCAAAAGGAAAGAGAGGTAGCAGTAGCTTTTTGACCTCTCCTCTTGCCAGAATAAACGACAAACAGAGAAGACGTTTGTCTGAAATCCTTTGTTGCTTCTAAATAGAATTTTAAAGCACAAACTACATCTAGATTGTGTAACAAACGTTCCTTCTTTGAAACTGGATTCGGACACAAAGAAGGCACAACTATTTCCTGGTTAATATTCTTGTTGGAAACAACCTTTGGAAGAAAACCAGGTTTAGTATGCAAAACAACCTTATCTGAATGGAACACCCCATAGGGCGGATTACATTGCAGAGCAGATAACTCAGAAACTCTTCTAGCAGAAGAAATAGCAACCAAAAACAGAACTTTCCAAGATAACATCTTGATATCTATGGAATGTAGAGGTTCAAACGGAACCCCTTGAAGAACTGAAAGAACTAAATTCAGACTCCAGGGAGGAGTCAAAGGTCTGTAAACAGGCTTGATCCTGACCAAAGCCTGAACAAAAGCTTGAACATCAGGCACAGCTGCCAGTCGTTTGTGTAATAAGACAGATAAAGCAGAAATCTGTCCCTTTAGAGAACTCGCTGATAATCCCTTATCCAAACCTTCTTGGAGAAAAGAAAGGATCCTAGGAATTTTGATCTTACTCCATGAGAATCCCTTGGATTCACACCAACAGATATATCTTTTCCATATTTTATGGTAAATCTTCCTAGTTACAGGTTTTCTGGCTTGTATCAGAGTATCTATTACAGAATCCGAAAACCCACGCTTAGATAAAATCAAGCGTTCAATTTCCAAGCCGTTAGCTGAAGGGAAACTAGATTTGGATGTTTGAATGGACCTTGTACTAGAAGATCCTGTCTCAAAGGTAGCTTCCATGGTGGAGCCGATGACATATTCACCAGGTCTGCATACCAAGTCCTGCGTGGCCACGCAGGAGCTATCAAGATCACCGAGGACCTCTCCTGCTTGATCCTGGCTACCAGCCTGGGAATGAGAGGAAACGGTGGAAACACATAAGCTAGGTTGAAGGTCCAAGGCGCTACTAATGCATCCACTAGAGTCGCCTTGGGATCCTTGGATCTGGACCCGTAGCAAGGAACCTTGAAGTTCTGATGAGACGCCATTAGATCCATGTCTGGAATGCCCCATAATTGAGTCAACTGGGCAAAGATCTCCGGGTGGAGTTCCCACTCCCCCGGATGGAATGTCTGACGACTCAGATAATCCGCCTCCCAGTTTTCCACTCCTGGGATGTGGATCGCAGATAGGTGGCAGGAGTGATCCTCCGCCCATTTTATGATTTTGGTCACTTCTCTCATCGCCAGGGAACTCCTTGTTCCCCCCTGATGATTGATGTAAGCAACAGTCGTCATGTTGTCTGATTGGAATCTTATGAATCTAGCCTTTGCTAGTTGAGGCCAAGCCTTGAGAGCATTGAATATCGCTCTCAGTTCCAGAATGTTTATCGGGAGAAGAGACTCTTCCCGAGACCATAGCCCCTGAGCTTTCAGGGAGTTCCAGACCGGAAACTCATTCCCTGGGACAGGTGGTCCTGGGTTAGCCACCAACGGAGTGAGTCTCTGGTCTTCTGATCTACTTGAATCACTGGAGACAAGTCTGTATAGTCCCCATTCCACTGTTTCAGCATGCACAGTTGTAATGGTCTTAGATGAATTTGCGCAAAAGGAACTATGTCCATTGCTGCAACCATCAACCCTACTACTTCCATGCACTGAGCTATGGAAGGACGTGGAACAGAATGAAGAACTTGACAAGCGCTTAGAAGTTTTGACTTTCTGACATCTGTCAGGAAAATCTTCATTTCTAAAGAATCTATTATTGTCCCCAAGATAGGGACTCTTGTCGATGGAGACAGGGAACTTTTTTCTATGTTCACTTTCCATCCGTGAGATCTGAGAAAGGCCAGAACGATGTCTGTGTGAGTCTTTGCCTTTGAAAGAGACGACGCTTGTATCAGAATGTCGTCCAAATAAGGTGCCACTGCAATGCCCCTTGGTCTTAGAACCGCTAGAAGGGACCCGAGTACCTTTGTGAAAATCCTTGGAGCAGTGGCTAGCCCGAATGGGAGAGCCACAAACTGGTAATGTTTGTCCAGAAAGGCGAACCTTAGGAACTGATGATGATCTTTGTGGATAGGAATATGTAGATACGCATCCTTTAGATCCACGGTAGTCATAAATTGACCCTCCTGGATTGTAGGTAAAATCGTTCGAATGGTTTCCATTTTGAACGATGGCACTCTGAGAAATTTGTTTAGGATCTTTAAATCCAGAATTGGTCTGAAAGTTCCTCTTTTTTGGTAACTACAAACAGATTTGAGTAAAACCCTATTCCTTGTTCCACGGATGGAACTGGGTGTATCACTTCCATTTTTAACAGGTCTTCTACACAATGTAAGAATGCCTGTCTCTTTATTTGGTTTGAAGATAAGTGAGACATGTGGAACCTTCCCCTTGGGGGTAGTTCCTTGAATTCCAGAAGATAACCCTGAGAAACTATTTCTAGTGCCCAGGGATCCTGAACATCTCTTGCCCAAGCCTGAGCAAAGAGAGAGAGTCTGCCCCCTACTAGATCCGGTCCCGGATCGGGGGCTACTCCTTCATGCTGTTTTGTTAGCAGCAGCAGGTTTCTTGGCCTGCTTACCCTTGTTCCAGCCTTGCATTGGTTTCCAAGCTGGTTTGGTTTGCGAAGCATTACCCTCTTGTCTCGAGGCTGCAGAGTTGGAGGCCGGTCCGTTCCTGAAATTGCGAAAGGAACGAAAATTAGACTTATTCTTGGCTTTGAAAGGCCTATCTTGTGGGAGGGCGTGGCCCTTACCCCCAGTGATGTCTGAGATAATCTCTTTCAATTCTGGCCCAAAAAGAGTTTTACCCTTGAAGGGGATATTAAGTAATTTTGTCTTGGAAGATACATCCGCTGACCAAGACTTTAGCCAGAGCGCTCTGCGCGCCACAATTGCAAACCCAGAATTTTTCGCTGCCAATCTAGCTAACTGCAAAGCGCCATCTAAAATAAAAGAATTAGCTAACTTAAGTGCGTGAACTCTGTCCATAACCTCCTCATACGGAGTCTCTCTACTGAGCGACTTTTCTAGTTCCTCTAACCAGAACCACGCTGCTGTAGTGACAGGAATAATGCACGAAATAGGTCGCAGGAGGTATCCTTGCTGTACAAAAATCTTTTTAAGCAAACCCTCCAATTTTTTATCCATAGGATCTTTGAAAGCACAATTATCCTCGATAGGAATAGTAGTGCGCTTGGCTAGTGTAGAAACTGCCCCCTCGACCTTAGGGACTGTCTGCCATAAGTCCTTTCTGGGGTCGACCATAGGAAATAATTTCTTAAATATAGGAGGGGGAACAAAAGGTATGCCGGGCTTCTCCCACTCCTTATTCACTATGTCCGCCACCCACTTGGGTATAGGAAAAGCGTCGGGGTGCACCGGAACCTCTAGGAACTTGTCCATCTTGCACAATTTTTCTGGAATGACCAGGTTGTCACAATCATCCAGAGTAGATAACACCTCCTTAAGCAGTGCGTGGAGATGCTCTAATTTAAATTTAAATGTCACAACATCAGGTTCTGCCTGTTGAGAAATTCTACCTGAATCTGAAATTTCCCCATCTGACAAAACCTCCCTCATGGCCCCTTCAGATTGGTGTGAGGGTATGACAGAGCAATTATCATCAGCGCCCTCCTGCTCTACAGTGTTTAAAACAGAGCAATCGCGCTTTCTCTGATATGCAGGCATTTTGGATAAAATATTTGCTATGGAGTTATCCATTACTGCCGTCAATTGTTGCATAGTAATAAGCATTGGCGCGCTAGAAGTACTAGGGGTCTCCTGCGTGGGCAAAACTGGTGTAGACACAGAAGGAGATGATGTAGAACTATGTCTACTCCCTTCATCTGATGAATCATCTTGGGCAACTTTACTATCTGTGGCAGTACTGTCCTTACTTTGTTTGGACGCTATGGCACAATTATCACACAATTTTGAAGGGGGAGACACATTGGCTTCCATACATACAGAACATAGTTTATCTGAAGGCACAGACATGTTAAACAGGCTTAAACTTGTCAATACAGTACAAAAAACGTTTTTAAACAAAACCGTTACTGTCTCTTTAAATTTTAAACAGTGCACACTTTATTACTGAATATGTGAAAAACTATGAAGGAATTGTTCAAATTTAACCAAATTTTCACCACAGTGTCTTAAAGCATTCAAAGTATTGCACCCCAAATTTGAGACCTTTAACCCTTAAAATGAAGAAACCGGAGCCGGTAACAATTTTAACCCCTCTACAGTCCCAGCTACAGCCTTTGCTGCGACATTACCAAACCCAGGGGGTATACGATACCAAATGAAGCCTTCTAGGAACCTTTTCAACAACTTTCAGACCCACACACATGCAGCTGCATGTCCTGCTCTCAAAAGTAACTGCGCAGTAATGGCGCGAAAATGAGGCTCAGCCTACTACAGGGAGGCCCTTCCTGACTGAAAAGGTGTCTAAACCAGTGCCTGACGTTAAAAAAACGTTCCCCAAAGTTTATAAGTGTGAATATCAATATCAAGCTTCATAAAATGGCCAAATAAAGCAATCGATATTGCCCATAAAAGTGTCTACCAGTTTTATAGCCCATATTAAGCCCCTTATTCTGTTTGAGACTAAGAAAATGGCTTACCGGTCCCCATGAGGGGAAATGACAGCCTTCCAGCATTACACAGTCTTGTTAGAAAAATGGCTAGTCATACCTTAAGCAGAAAAGTCTGCTAACTGTTTCCCCCAACTGAAGTTATTTCATCTCAACAGTCCTATGTGGAAACAGCAAACGATTTTAGTTACTGCTGCTAAAATCATATTCCTCTCACAAACAGAACTCTTCATCTTTTTCTGTTTCAGAGTAAATAGTACATACCAGCACTATTTTAAAATAACAAACTCTTGATAGTAGAATAAAAAACTACAACTAAACACCACATACTCTTCACCATCTCCGTGGAGATGTTGCCTGTGCAACGGCAAAGAGAATGACTGGGGTGGGCGGAGCCTAGGAGGGACTATATGGACAGCTTTTTCTGTACTCTTTGCCATTTCCTGTTGGGGAAGAGATATTCCCACAAGTTATGGATGACGCTGTGGACCGGACACACCAATGTTGGAGAAATAAGTTAACAAGCAATATAAAAAACGCTACTGCGCCTTTAAGAAGCACAAAACCTGTCTCAAGTTGAAATAACAATGAACCAAATCAGTTATAGCAACCAAATTTTCACAGTAAATGTATTAAGCTAGCAGAGCATTGCACCCACTTGCAAATGGATGATTTACCCCTTAATACCAAAACGGATAATCAATAGAGAAAAAAACGTTTTTAACACAGTCAAACACACTGTCAAAGGTCTGCTGTGACTGATTACCTCCCTCAAAATGACTTTTGAAGTCCGTTGAGCTCTCTAGAGACGTCCTGGATCATGCAGGAAGAAGCAGGAAGACTGAGTCTGAATTTTTACTGAGCAAAAAAGCTCTAAAATAGGCCCCTCCCACTCTTATTACAACAGTGGGAAGCCTCAGTTAACTGTTTCTATGCAGAAAATAAGTCAGCCATGTGGAAAAAATTATGCCCCAATAAGTTTTATCACCAATGTACCTCAAAAAAACGATTAAACATGCCAGCAAACGTTTTAAACATCCTTTTTTTATGTATCTCTTATTGATAAGCCTGATACCAGAAGCTTCTACTGCATTTAAGGCTTTACTACATTACTTCAGTATTAGCAGCATTTTCTTAGTCAAATTCCATTCCTTAGAAAATTATTTTACTGCACATACATTAATAAGCCTGATACCAGTCACTTTTACTGCATTTAAGGCTTTACTTACATTACTTCGGTATCAGCAGTATTTTCTTAGTCAATTCCATTCCTTAGAAAAATATTTTACTGCACATACCTTAGTTGCAGGAGACCCCGCACGCCATTCCCTTTCTGAAGTTACCCCACTCCTCAGAATGTGCGAGAACAGCCAGTGGATCTTAGTTACTTCTGCTAAGATCATAGAAAACGCAGGCAGATTCTTCTTCCAAATACTGCCTGAGAAAAAACAGCACACTCCGGTGCCATTTAAAAATAACAAACTTTTGATTGAAGAATTAATTAAGTATAAAACACCACACTCCTCTCACGACCTCCATCTATGTTGAGGGTTGCAAGAGAATGACTGGATATGACATGTGAGGGGAGGAGCTATATAGCAGCTCTGCTGTGGGTGATCCTCTTGCAACTTCCTGTTGGGAAGGGAATATATCCCACAAGTAATGGATGATCCGTGGACTGGATACACTTAACAAGAGAAAATTGCTTATGGCCCTAAGCAGATAGGGAATCAAGCACTCTTTTAAAAATTTCTCAAAAGTGTATAGCTTAATAAAATATATGAAATAAATCTCTGACCAGTGCAATCACAGTAAACAATAAATGTTTTATTGATAATACAGAAAGAAATTATCCTAACTGTCCAAAGCGTAGCAATAGGCTACATGAATACAGGCCTCAGGTATATATTAACATCACAAAGTGTAATATGTTGAAAAAATGTCGGTACATGTGGCCAATTAAAACCCTGAAGATGTGCACATCATAATCACAATGTTGGCAAGAATACAATCCAAAGTTACCTAGTACATTACTACACCCAGGCTGTACACGGTACCCAAGTCTGTACAAGGGATAGTTACCGGACAGGAAAATTATAGGGATCTAAGTAATGGTATGTGCTTTGAAAAGATTTCAGGAACAACAATAACGGCAGTATATCAGCAGTTACATAGAATTGCATACAAGTATGAAGAAGAGCTATTGCAGTGGTTTTTAGCAATAAGATAGATAGTGGATCATATCAAATAAATCTTCCATATTAAAATGCCTAAACACAGCAGTTACATAGAAATGCCTGCACATATATATAGAAAATTCTTGCAGAAGATGTATTGCTGAAAAAAAAACCAAATCACACCTGGATGACTTTCCACATAAAGCAGTATTGTTTTCAGCACCAAACTTAGCATAAGTCCATAGGCATTCAAGATGGGATAAGTGCTGTCAAAGCTGCATGCATGTTAGTGAAGCATAGTGAATGTTAGGGCTGCAGGTATTGTATAAGAAGCGGCAAGCCAGCCGAATAAGCAGCAAGAGTCAGTCCAGGCTAACCCCCCACATTCCGTATATAAACAGCTGTATTTCTTTACTGAGCAATGTTCATGCACTTATCTGAATTAAATGATGTCCACAGTGGAGGTCCGCTGTTTGTGACCAAGTTACCGGTTACCTCCTAGGATACTGCCTTGCAAGTGAGTTCCATGAAAAGGTTACTGAGCCAGTTGGAGTTCCACACGCTGAAACGCTGCAGCGTGGTTAGACTGCGTGCCTACTTCCGGGTTGGTCACATGTGCATCCGTGATCCAATGCCTACGATCTTGATCGTTTCACCCACAATGCCAAATGATAGACGGGGTTTCCTCAGGGCAGATGGATCATAGCCCTGCAGGGAGGGAATATATCCACAGAGACACCTCCCATATTTAACCAATTGAGTACCTTAATCTTGATGCTGTACAATGCTATATATATAGACCTACTGGCGATATAGTATTCAAAGTGAATATCCACTTACACTCTTTTTGGAGCAGACACTTATCGTTGTCCCCCCCTCTTCCATGCACAATACCTTTGTCTATACCTGTGAAGCATAGACACCCTGGGTTGCTATTATGTATGGCTTGATAATGTCTCGCAATACTGCTAGATTGTATTTTACCTTTTATATCGTCCCTATGTTCCTTTATACGATCTTTAAAGATACGTTTCATTTTTCCCACGTAAAACGCCGGGCAAGAACATTCCAGGAGATATACAACCCCTTCCGTATTGCAATTGAAGAAGTAATTTATCTGAAAAGATTTTTTACTATTGCCAGAGAACGTCTTGGTCCTTTTCATAAATTCACATGTCACACACTTTCCACAAGGAAAGTTGCCATTTGGAATGTGCTTTTTAAGCCAATTTCCTTATTTTTCTGTAGATTTAAATTGGCTCGAGACCAAATTGTCTTTGAGATTTTTCGCTCTTTTTGCTGTAAGGCTGGGATAGGTCCCAACCTCTTCAGCAATATTGCCATCACTTAAAAGGATTGGCCAATGCTTATTAAGAACTGACTTAATGGTTTGCCAATGACAGTTGTATGTCGTGGTTAGTCTTATTACTGACTTTGTTTGTTTAGTCTTCTTGAACAGGAGATCATCTCTTTCAATTTTTCTTGCGTGAGTCATTGCTTTTTTGATCTTACGCCGTGAATAGCCACACTCCAGAAACCTGTCTTGCATGAGCTTTCCATGTTCTTCAATTTTTTCTTTCAACGAGCAATTGCGGCGTAGCCGAAGGAATTGGCCTTTAGGAATTACTCCTATATGGTGTTGGGGATGGTGACTATTAGCAAGTAGAAGGCTATTAGTAGCCGTAGTCTTTCTAAAATTTATCGTGACCAACATATTGTTCACATTTTTTACCTTAATGTCAAGAAAATCAATCTCAGATTTACTAAACTGCATAGTAAGCCGTATATTTAAATCATTTTGATTTAAGCTATTGACAAACTGCAATAACTCAACTTGGTCACCCTCCCAAATGAGGAATACATCGTCCACATATCTTAGCCAAAAATTAACATGTTTTGTGAACAGATCATGTTGATAGACTGAATCCATCTCCCATTTACCCAAATGTAAACAGGCATATGTGGGGGCACAAGTGGCCCCCATGGCAGTTCCTCTCAATTGCTTGTAGATTCTGTTATTAAACATGAAAACATTGTTATTGAGAATAAATCTCAAAAGGTCAACAATGAGTTCAGTATGTTTGGAGAATTTAGTACCTCTGCTCGACAGGAAACTTTCACAGGCTTTTATACCAGTATCATGTGGGATACTGGAATAAAGTCCCTCTACGTCCATTGTCACTAAAAATGATTCTTTTTCAACCGGCATCCCATTGATTTTTTTCAAAAAGTCAGTTGTATCAAGGACAAATGACGGTAGAGTCACCAAAAAAGGACGCAAAGCATGATCAATAAAATGACCTACATGTTCAACCAGACTCCCGATGCCAGAAATGATGGGACGTCCAGGCGGATTCCTAATGTTCTTATGAATCTTGGGTATACAGTAAAATATGGGCATAACTGGATTGTCTACCATCAAGTAACCAAATTCTGTATTTGTAATTGTCCCATCATTTCTGGCATCGTTCAAAATTGTAAATAGTTTTGATTGCAAGGTAGGCAGAGGATTAAAGTCAAGTCTAAGGTATTGATCTTTGTCTGACAATTGTCTCATTACCTCCTTACAATACATAGTTTCATCCCATAGAACGATATTCCCCCCCTTATCCGCCGATTTGTACACAACGTTGGGGGCCGTTTTTAACTCTTTAAGAGCTTTTCATTCTTTTTTTGTCAAATTGTCATTAACAATGCCACTCAGTGGCAGTTCTTGTATCTCCCTTTCAACCAGTTTCACAAATAAGTTAACTGCAGGAGAAAAAGACAGTTGCGGCATATAAGTGGATCTTTTCTTAAAATGAGAAGATAGTTTAAAAGGAAGATCTGTCTCTGACGCCTCAACAATTGCCATCTCAGTGTGTTAAAGTGTGGCTTGTCATTTTGTCCATCTAATGGATTTGACAAGTTTACTTTTCTAAAAGATCTTCATAGATTTGCAAGAAAAGTAGTTCTTTCTCAAATGTTTAAAAATAAATCTAAGAATGTAATTGAGGATTTGAGTTTGACCACTGAGGATAGGCTGGTTCTACAGGACCTAATGAATTATATCAGGAATCGACTTCTGACGAGGATTCTTTCCTAGCGTCAGAGACAGATCTTCCTTTTAAACTATCTTCTCATTTTAAGAAAAGATCCACTTATATGCCGCAACTGTCTTTTTCTCATGCAGTTAACTTATTTGTGAAACTGGTTGAAAGGGAGATACAAGAACTGCCACTGAGTGGCATTGTTAATGACAATTTGACAAAAAAGAACGAAAAGCTCTTAAAGAGTTAAAAACGGCCCCCAACGTTGTGTACAAATCGGAGGATAAGGGGGGGAATGTCGTTCTATGGGATGAAACTATGTATTGTAAGGAGGTAATGAGACAATTGTCAGACAAAGATCAATACCTTAGACTTGACTTTAATTCTCTGCCTACCTTGCAATCAAAACTATTTACAATTTTGAACGATGCCAGAAATTATGGGACAATTACAAATACAGAATTTGGTTACTTGATGGTAGACAATCCAGTTATGCCCATATTTTACTGTATACCCAAGATTCATAAGAACGTCAGGAATCCGCCTGGACGTCCCATCATTTCTGGCATCGGGAGTCTGGTTGAATATGTAGGTCATTTTATTGATCATGCTTTGCATCCTTTTTTGGTGACTCTACCGTCATTTGTCCTTGATACAACTGACTTTTTGAAAAAAATCAATGGGATGCCGGTTGAAAAAGAATCACTTTTAGTGACAATGGATGTAGAGGGACTTTATTCCAGTATCCCACATGATACTGGTATAAAAGTCTGTGAAAGTTTCCTGTCGAGCAGAGGTACTAAATTCTCCAAACATACTGAACTCATTGTTGACCTTTTGAGATTTATTCTCAATAACAATGTTTTCATGTTTAATAACAGAATCTACAAGTAATTGAGAGGAACTGCCATGGGGGCCACTTGTGCCCCCACATATGCCTGTTTACATTTGGGTAAATGGGAGATGGATTCAGTCTATCAACATGATCTGTTCACAAAGCATGTTAATTTTTGGCTGAGATATGTGGACGATGTATTCCTCATTTTGGAGGGTGACCAAGTTGAGTTATTGCAGTTTGTCAATAGCTTAAATCAAAATGATTTAAATATACGGCTTACTATGCAGTTTAGTAAATCTGAGATTGATTTTCTTGACATTAAGGTAAAAAATGAGAACAATATGTTGGTCACGGAAAATTTTAGAAAGGCTACGGCTATCAATAGCCTTCTACTTGCTAGAAGTCACCATCCCCAACACCTCATAGGAGGAATTCCTAAAGGCCAATTCCTTTGGCTACACCGCAATTGCTCGTCGAAAGAAAAATTTGAAGAACATGGAAAGCTCATGCAAGACAGGTTTCTGGAGCGTGGCTATTCACGGCGTAAGATCAAAAAAGCAATGACTCACGCAAGAAAAATTGAAAGAGATGATCTCCTGTTCAAGAAGACTAAACAAACAAAGTCAGTAATACGACTAACCACGACATACAACTGTCATTGGCAAACCATTAAGTCAGTTCTTAATAAGCATTGGCCAATCCTTTTAAGTGATGACAATATTGCTGAAGAGGTTGGGACCTATCTCAGCCTTACAGCAAAAAGAGCGAAAAATCTCAATGACAATTTGGTCTTGAGCCAATTTAAACCTACAGAAAAAGAAGGAAATTGGCTTAAAAAGCACATTCCAAATGGCAACTTTCCTTGTGGAAAGTGTGTGACATGTGAATTTATGAAAAGGACAAAGACGTTCTCTGGCAATAGTAAAAAATCTTTTCAGATAAATTACTTCTTCAATTGCAATACGGAAGGGGTTGTATATCTCCTGGAATGTTCTTGCCCGGTGTTTTACGTGGGAAAAACGAAACGTATCTTTAAAGATCGTATAAAGGAACATAGGGACAATATAAAAGGTAAAATACAATCTAGCAGTATTGCGAGACATTATCAAGCTATACATAATAGCAACCCAGGGTGTCTATGCTTCACAGGTATAGACAAAGGTATTGTGCATGGAAGAGGGGGGGACAACGATAAGTGTCTGCTCCAAAAAGAGTGTAAGTGGATATTCACTTTGAATACTCTATCGCCAGTAGGTCTTAATGAAAAGTTGGATATGGCTAGTTTCATCTAAAAAAAGCCCATTTCTTTTATAATATTCAATCACATTAGGCTGTTTTAATAGTTCTTCACTATTTTACTATCCCTTTAAATGGCTATCTAACATCACTTTTTGCTCTCTTAGCTTTATCTTTGACAAAGGATTATTTATCTCATCTCTCTATTTTTACTATTTAACTGTGAACGCCAATTATCAATCTGGTATTTATTATATATATTTTTTTAATTTTTATTTTTTAATGAGACAGTTAGGTATGGTATATATGTATAACATTGTACAGCATCAAGATTAAGGTACTCAATTGGTTAAATATGGGAGGTTTCTCTGTGGATATATTCCCTCCCTGCAGGGCTATGATCCATCCGCCCTGAGGAAACCCCGTCTATCATTTGGCATTGTGGGTGAAACAATCAAGATCGTAGGCATTGGATCACGGATGCACATGTGAACAACCCGGAAGTAGGCACGCAGTCTAACCACGCTGCAGCGTTTCAGCGTGTGGAACTCCGACTGGCTCAGTAACCTTTTCATGGGACTCACTTGCAAGGCAGTATCCTAGGAGGTAACCGGTAACTTGGTCACAAACAGTCCACTGTGGACATCATTTAATTCAGATAAGTGCATGAACATTGCTCAGTAAAGAAATACAGCTGTTTATATACGGAATGTGGGGGGTTAGCCTGCACTGACTCTTGCTGCTTATTCGGCTGGCTTGCCGCTTCTTATACAATACCTGCAGCTCTAACATTCACTATGCTTCACTAACATGCATGCAGCTTTGACAGCACTTATCCCATCTTGAATGCCTATGGACTTATGCTAAGTTTGGTGCTGAAAACAATACCGCTTTATGTGGAAAGTCATCCTGGTGTGATTTGTTTGTTTTTTCAGCAATATATCTTCTGCAAGAATTTTCTATATATATGTGCAGGCATTTCTATGTAACTGCTGTGTTTAGGCATTTTAATATGGAAGATTTATTTGATATGATCCACTATCTATCTTATTGCTAAAAATCACTGCAATAGCTCTTCTTCATACTTGTATGCAATTCTATGTAACTGCTGATATACTGCCGTTATTGTTGTTCCTGAAATCTTTTCAAAGCACCTACCATTACTTAGATCCCTATAATTTTCCTGTCCGGTAACTATCCCTTGTACAGACTTGGGTACCGTGTACAGCCTGGGTGTAGTAATGTACTAGGTAACTTTGGATTGTATTCTTGCCAACATTGTGATTATGATGTGCACATCTTCAGGGTTTTAATTGGCCAGATGTACCGAGTTGTTTGTTCAACATATTACACTTTGTGATGTTAATATATACCTGAGGTCTGTATTCATGTAGCCTATTGCTACGCTTTGGACAGTTAGGATAATTTCTTTCTGTATTATCAATAAAACATTTATTGTTTACTGTGATTGTACTGGTCAGATATTTATTTCATATATTTTATTAAGCTATACACTTTTGAGAAATTTTTAAAAGAGTGCTTGATTCCCTATCTGCTTAGGGCCATAAGCAATTTTTGTTGGTCCTTGTTCTCTTCTTGTAGTTTGTTGAAGGATATACATATATATATATATATATATATATATACACATACAAAGGTATAAAAATATAGTTCAACTTGTAATACGAGCAAAACCTGTTGCGTGCAAAAAGCTTACTTGTAGCACAGTTAACACTCGAGCGGGAGTGTTATATAGTGCTCAACTAGTAATATCGCCCACTATTTTTAACTACAGTTATCTAAGAATCCTGTTCCTTAACTAGTGATGTTGCGAAAAGTTCGCCGGCGAATAGTTCCCGGCAAACATAGAATGTTCGCGTTCGCCGCGACGGGCGAACATATGCGATGTTCGATCTGTCCCCTATTCGTCATCATTGAGTAATACTTTGACCCTGTACCTCACAGTCAGAAGACACATTCCAGCCAATCAGCAGTAGACACTCGCGAACGGCGAACGCAAACTTCCGCAAAAGTTCACGAACCGGGCGAACCGCCATAGACTTCAATAGGCAGGCAAATTTTAAAACCCACAGGGACTCTTTCTGGCCACAATAGTGATGGAAAAGTTGTTTCAAGGGGACTAACACCTGGACTGTGGCATGCCGGAGGGGGATCCATGGCAAACTCCCATGGAAAATTACATAGTTGATGCAGAGTCTGGTTTTAATCCATAAAGGGCATAAATCACCTAACATTCCTAAATTGTTTTCAATAACGTGCTTTAAAACATCAGGTATGATGTTGTATCGTTCAGGTAGTGTAAGGTTTTTTGTTTTTTTTAAATGTACACTATTGTTTTAGCAGATATGACTTGAACTGGTGTGACACTGTGCCCTGGCAGGATCTGGAACGTGTGAGGGAAACTGACTGCTATTATTTCACAATAAAAAAGGGTTGTTTTTTTTAAATGTATGTACACTACTGTTTTAGCAGATATGACTTGCACTGGTGTGACATTGTGCCCTGGCAGGACCTGGAACGCACACTTTTAAGGGAAACTGACTGCTATTATTTCACAGTAAAAAAAGGTTTTTTTTTTTTTAAATGTATGTACACTACTGTTTTAGTAGATATGACTTGCACTGGTGTGACACTGTGCCCTGGCAGGACCTGGAGCGCACATGTGTGAGGGAAGCTGACTGCAATTATTTCACAATAAAAAAGGTTGTTGTTTTTTAAATGTATGTACACTACTGTTTTAGCGGATATGACTTGCACTGGTGTCACACTGTGCCCTGGCAGGACCTGAAACGCACACGTGTGAAGGAAACTGACTGCTATTATTTCAAATAAAAAAAAAAAGTTTTTTTTTTTTTTAAATGTACACTACTGTTTTAGCAGATATGACTTGCACTGGTGTCACACTGTGCCCTGGCAGGACCTCAAACGCACACGTGTGAAGGAAAATGACTGCTATTATTTCAAATTAAAAAAAGTTTTTTTTAAATGTACACTACTTTTTTTAGCAGATATGACTTGCACTGGTGTCACACTGTGCCCTGGCAGGACCTCAAATGCACACGTGTGAAGGAAAATGACTGCTATTATTTCAAATTAAGAAAAGGTTGTTTTTTTTAAATGTACACTACTGTTACACCAGATATGAGTGGTGGCACTGGGCAAGTGGGCACAGTATACGCTGTGAGCCTGAGCTGGCAGGCAGGCTGCAATTAGATTACACAGGCGGTGGCGTAGCGTGGGTTGTCAGTGCCCAGGGCAAGGCAAGTATTGCGCCCCCCCCCAACCCCATTTTAGATATGCTGCTTCTTCTTACATTTGGGACAAACCAAGCAAAGACCCAAGCCTGGTAGATCACATAAAGCAAGGGACACTGTCTCCTCTCCCACAAAATGCTCCCTTAACCATCTTTACTGGATAACTAACAGTTATTGCTGATGATACCCATATCCCCAAAATATGTCCCTTGTCATAAGCAGCTGCTAATCAGTAGCGCCTTACAAACAAAGCCATGAAAATAATATATTGGCAATACAAGAGGCAGTGGGTGAAGCCTGCAAGCATTATGTGCTATCCCCCTGTGATCAAACCCTGTCTGCAGCTCTCCAGAGCTGGGCAAATATATACAATATTAAATTTTAAGATTTATTCTCGTTTTACACATGGGGGAAAGCCCCCCTTAACCCCCATCTGGTGGTGACATGTCCGGATCTGTAAAACTTCATGGTACAAATACTGCAGACCACAGGGTGCACCCACCCCCACATTGCAGCAACCCATATTGTATATGTGGTGCAATAGGTTTTTGGTAAGTCGTTAAAAAGAGGAAAAGGGGACACACAGGTTGGCAGCTGTTACATAAGGTTGTCCCTGCTGGGCAGACTGTCTTTTGGGTGCCAATGACATATAAAAGTGGGGTATATATTCTACCTTAATAAATATAACAATTGTAAGTAATCAATATAAAAGGGGCATGGGACAGACAACCCAGCATTACATACATATATGGGGGGAGGGTGTATGGTATTTAGGGGGGTGCTGTTAAATTTATTTACTAACACAAATTATAGTTATTTTTTTTACTTTAAATGCAGTAAGCGTGGGTTTAATGTAAATAAAAAAGGCTATGAGAACCCAAACCATAAAAATCAGTAAAAGTCCACACCTCAGGAGTCCAGCAAGAAATAGATTCAAGATGGTGAATTCATAGGACTTCTTTGATAGGAGACAAACACAGTGAAATCCCTGGTCAGCAGCACAATCCTGGTGCCAGACAGCACACAAATCCCTAAATCTACTTCTGCCCTAGGAAGATCATGGAAGGGAAAAATCAAATACAGCAAACAAGGCCTCATTTTTGTCAACAGTCACAAATATACTTTTTTTGTGCAAGGACAAGATGGCGTAAGTTGTAATCAGAATCCGGTCAAACATGAAAGTATGGTCTCTGATCACCCCACCATCCCACTAACTAGGTAACTGGGGTTAACAGAAGGGCAGAGCCCAGCCATGCTGCCACCAGTGCCACGGGTTTGAAAGAGATTTATTGCACTTTTTAAGGATTCCTCCCCCCCACTTCTGCTTAGAGATCCTTAAAAAGTGCCCAGGGCAATGCATGGCATTCTGGCTCTGGGTCCTTTGTTGGAAGAGAACTTAATTGTTGGGTAATAATAGAACCGTAATTAAGCTGCATTTTGCGTGTTGCTAGTATCAGGCAAAAACAGGGCTATAAGTAAGTCTGGTCCTGACACCTTACCTTAGTCGCAGCATCACCACATTCCTGACGGGTCGCAGAACAGAGCTGGGGGCCTGTCAGAATTTTTAGCCTCCCTTCTTCCCTTTGCTAAGTTGAGGCTGGAAGCGCCCCTCAGAATTATGCGCCCAGGGCAACCGCCCCTGTTGCCCCCCCCACGCTACGCCACTGTACACAGGGATAAAAAAAAAAAAGCAGACTGATGTTCTAGCCCTAAAAAGGGCTTTTTGGGGTGCTGTCCTTACAGTAGAGATCAGATGAGTCCTTCAGGACTGTAGTGGACACTGAATACACTAGCCTAGCTATCGATTTCCTTATTAAATCAGCAGCAGCTACACTGTCCCTCCTCTCACTAAGAATGCAGGCTCCGAATGAATCTAAAATGGATGCTATCCAGGAGATGGGAGGGTCTGGGAGGGAGTGTCTGCTGCTGATTGGCTGGAATGTGTCTTGTGACTGTGAGCTACAGGGTCAAAGTTTACTCAATGATGACGAATAGGGGGCGGATCGAACATTGCATATGTTCGCCGTCCGCTGCAAACGCGAACATGCTATGTTCGCTGTGAACTATTCGCGGCAGAACTGTTCGCGACATCACTACCTACCTCCTGGACAGCATCCATTTTAGATTCATTTGGAAGCTGCATTCTTAGTGAGAGGAGGGACAGTGTAGCTGCTGCTGATTTAATTGGGAAATTTATAGCTAGGCTAGTGTATTCAGTGTCCACTACAGTCCTGAAGGACTCATCTGATCTCTGCTGTAAGGACAGCACCCCAAAACGCCCTTTTTAGGGCTAGAACATCAGTCTGCTTTTTTTTCCCCTGTGTAATCTAATTGCAGTTGCCTGCCTGCCAGTGTGTGTGTCAGGCTCACAGCGTATACTGTGCCCACTTGCCCAGTGCCACCACTCATATCTGATGTAACAGTAGTGTAGATTTAAAAACAAACAAAACACTTTTTTGACTGTGTTAAATAATAGCAGTCAGTTTCCTTCACACGTGTGCGTTTCAGAGCCTGCCTGCCAGGGCACAGTGTCACCCCAGTGCAACTCATATCTGGTGTAACAGTAGTGTAGATTTAAAAAAAACAACACTTTTTTGACTGTGTTAAATAATAGCAGTCAGTTTCCTTCACACATGTGCGTTTCAGGGACTGCCTGCCAGGGCACAGTGTCACCCCAGTGACACTGGGGTGACACTACCTGATCGATACAACATCATACCTGATGTTTAAAAGCACATTATTCCAAACAATTTAGGAATGTTAGGTGATGTATGCCCTTTATAGCTTAAAACCAGACTCTGCATCAACTATGTAATTTTCCATGGGAGTTTTGCCATGGATCCCGCTCCGGCATTCCACAGTCCAGGTGTTAGTCCCCTTGAAACAACTTTTCCATCACTATTGTGGCCAGAAAGAGTCCCTGTGGGTTTAAAAATTCGCCTGCCCATTGAAGTCAATGGGGGTTTGTCCGGTTCGCCCGTTCGCAAACTTTTGGGGAAGTTCGCGTTCGCTGTTCGCGAACCCAAATATTTAGGTTTGCGACATCACTATCCTTGACCTCCTTACTATTAGTGAGAATAAATTGACCACAACACTCCACACAAAACCATCAGACTATAATTTAGTAGTGAGAGTTGATAGATATCATATCCATCACTTATGAAAGGCTTCCAAAAATCTCAGTTTATAAAAACAATCAGAAATGTTTCAAAGAGTTGCGGTCTCTAAGTTATAAATCATTCTGAATAACTTCAGAAAAAGGGGATATAATCCCTGGGTTTTGGTCTTACATTTAGATCTGGTAGATGTAAGATTAGAGCAACCACTTACAAGAAAAGGTAATATAAAACTAACAGTGAAAAATGAATGTATAGCATTGTATTTAGAAATACAACTTTTACAAAATACTGCTGTATTTTGTAATATTCTAGAAATAGATCTCTGAGCAAGTGGGCTGTAAAACATAATTTCTTAAGGCTGTAAAAAAAATCTCATGACTTACTGTACATTTTATAAAAATGTTACCCCTAAAAGTCTTGGCTATTTATCTTGCTGACTGTAAGTATTGTTTAAGAAGTGCACAGGGAATGTGTTAGATATGTGGCAGTGTTTGCACTAGATTTATATTGCTAAGTAAATACACTTTGGGCATTGTATCAAGGTTGTTTTGGATCCTGCTCTGACTTTTTTTTAACTCTTATAACTGTAAGCAAATGCAAGTCAAAATGATCTTAAATTAAAACCTTGCAAATTAATGCATATTCCATTCACAAATAGACTAGCAGTTCAGGGTGAACCCTATGTTAATCCATCAGCCTTCTGTGAGATGCAGCTTTCCAGAGGGGCCATCTACTTTCTATTGAAAGTAGCTCAGAAAATCCTCAACTTCTTATCCTTTTTGTTAGAAAGTCAGTGGAGACAGTTTTTGAAGGTTTGCAAGTTGATTTTTATTTGAACTAGTACATCCAACAGCCTCAATGTGAAAACTGCACCATTGCAATCAACAAATTCACCAAATCTGTGCACTTGGAAACAGGGCAGCTGCTACACCCCTCTCATGAGCAGTATAGAAAATCCCCACCACAACGTCTCATGATAAAATGTTTAAATCTCTTGCCCTTAATCATGCTAAAACCTTTCCCAAACTGGCTTTAACTGATGCAACTGCAAAACAAATTTATACTAACATTATAATCATGACTAGCCTTCTGTGTGTGGAAAACAATTGCAGTAAAAGGATGTTAATTTGTTTGAAAAACATTTAGGCTTGGCTATGTTATTCTAAAGCAACATAACAGGCATGTCTTATAATTACCATGTGCTTACTGTCGCTTTAAGAATGTTCTACAGTGATGACAAAAAAATGTTTCTTAAATAATACAGAAAGTACAATTTTAGGTTCAGAAACAGGTTTTTTTTTTAGATTAATTAGAGATTTTAGGGTCTTTGAGCTAGCAGCTCACATGCCTCGTGGTACCCATCACTAAATTAAGTAAATGAGCAGAACATGGAAGTCTATGTGAACTGAAAGCTGATTACCATAGAAAGTACTGATTTGCATTAGAAAGTACTGGCTAGAATGAACTGTGAGATGTAATTGGCAATAGCAGGCAGCGACAGCTAATAATGCTCCACACTAATTAAATGTAAAACAAAAAAAGTTATTAGTTCATTTTCTTTTTTGTTTTTTTTACAGTTATCTTTAAATTTCAAATAGTTTACTTTAAAAAGCATGCAGGCATATCAGCAAGCCCTGCAAAGGTCATGAGTTTATGGAAAAAGGAGAGAGCCATAAAAATAGTAATATGCCCACAGAATATCATTGTCCAGAACTCTGACACTGTTATATGCATTTTACACATAAAAAAAAAAAATCAGACCCATAGGTGGCAAAATTAGAATCCTTACGCAAAATATGAAAACTAAAGAGAGCATTGAGGGCCTGATATTCAAAACCTCGCCAGCATGGAGAGAAATCACACAACATCTCTGGGATTTTTTAGACCTTGCATTGTAATGTAGGAGTCTCTGTTTCATATAAAGAACATTATATAGCAACATAACCATTTCTAAAGATAAGTTTTGTGTTTCAAAGCTTTTTTGAAGGGCTTACCAACAAGACTTCTTAGAACATCTCATCTGAGTGGCAAGGTTTTGAATTTCAGGCCCTGAGAGAGGACTTGCATTTCATTGGCTACTAGATTGCACTGCATTTATGTCTGTCAAAACCTTATTTCCTTATCCTAAAATATAAAAATAAATTTTAGTGAAAATACCTATATTTCAGAGCAAAGCCTTTCTACAAATGTTTTTAAATCTAGTGCACCAGACCGGCTTCACATTCGGGGCAGAGCTACCATTGGTGCAGCAAGTGCAATGGCACCAAGGCCCAAGTGATGGGAGCCCATAGCAGCTAGTTTATACATAGGCTTGTGCAGAATGTGTACAGTCCTGATGCAGGGTTACTTTTATTAGTGCTGAATGCAAGTCTGTCTATCTATCTATCTATCTATCTATCTATCTATCTATCTATCTATCTATCCATCCATCCATCTTAAAATCATGTCTTTTTTTACTGAATAAGTTGTTTGCTTTCTGAAAGTATAATATTGGTATGTAAAAGGATTTCTGTTATTTTAGTACTTTATTGAATAATAAATACTGGATGGAGCAGTTTAGTGCATGTTTGCCAGTCCACTTATAGATTTAACTTAACTAATTGCTAATAACAAAACAGCATGGTAGTTAAACATAATGAAGGTATTCATATTTAAAAGTTAAAGCTGTGTGGGCAGAAAATTAGATATTTTCATCCCACGCTTACACCTGTCATTCAGATTTTCTTGGTCCTTTACATTTATAGATGAATGTGGAAGACGTTGTGCTTCTATTAAGAAACAATTTGGAGAAGCAGACTCATTTTCCACAATTGAAAATAAATTATCCAAAGTAATTTTCAATTTTAATGTATTATGTTCACACATAATGTCATGTATAAGATTGCACATTTCATGGATTATTGAAAACATCTGGGTATCTGGCATATTAGGCCACTGCTACGTCCTTCTGTAGAATTCTACCTCCTTGATTTAGTTTTACATTTATTGCTGTAAATTAATGAAACTATTTAGTTAAAAGAGCCCTGACAAATTATACTGTCAGGGCATGTGCACATAAACATGTGATTACATTTATCATAGCATGTATTTCACTTAATTATCTTTATTAATTTATTTTTTGCAGATCTAACAAAATGCACATAGTATATTTAATCTGGTTTCTGTTCTAATATTTTTGGCCTTTAAACATCTGAGTGAAAGTTTTATAGCAGTATGAACTCAGATAATAATAATAAAAAAAATATTGAAACAAACAAAATGATTTTTTGTGTGTGCTTAAATGGTCTTGAAGTAGCAGGTTTACTGACACCACCTATTCTACATCAGTGGTATTGGTTTTGAAGCTTTAAGGCAGTATTTCACTACCTATGTAGATAGATGAAATCGTATAAATCATGAATTTATATAATAAATTAAAATAATCTTGACATCAACAAAACACTGTGGGGCATATTTATCAAGCTCCGTATAGTCTAAAGACCGCTGCTCCATAACCTGTCTGCCTGCTCGGAGGCGGCAGTCAGAAATCAACAGAAATCAACCCGATCGGATCCGATCGGGTTTATTGACACCCCTGCTAGCGGCTGATGGGTTGCAAATCTGCAGGGTGCAATGATAAATGCTGAGAGCGTATGCTGTCGGCATTTATCGATGTGCAGTAGACATGAACCGCTATATTGCATCATGTCCGCTCGCACCATCATAAATAGGCCGCAATTACTATTTTTAGCCATTTTCTATGAATGCATGCAGAAATGTTCTGTTCTGCTAAAGTACAGGGTAAAATGTGCTCCTAACCCAGTTGTAGTCAAATGTCCCTAATTAAAGCACAACAAACTACTTTAAACCTATCTTCAATACTAATTTGATAGGCAGTCAGCATTAACTACATAAAAACTGACTGGTGCAGTTAGAAGAGATGTATGGTGTATTTATGATACAGAGCTACTCCAAGACAAAGGATTTGCATTAAGAAAAACATAATTTATGCTTACCTGATAAACTTATTTCTCTTGTGGTGTATCCAGTCCACGGATCATCCATTACTTGTGTGATATTCTCATTCCCAACAGGAAGTTGCAAGAGGATCACCCACAGCAGAGCTGTCTATATAGCTCCTCCCCTAACTGCCACCTCCAGTCATTCGACCAAAGACAAGCAAGAGAAAGGAGAAACCATAGGGTGCAGTGGTGACTGTAGTTTAAAGTTAAAAAATACCTGCCTTAAAATGACAGGGCGGGCCGTGAACTGGATACACCACAAGAGAAATACATTTATCAGGTAAGCATAAATTATTTTTTCTCTTGTAAGGTGTATCCAGTCCACGGATCATCCATTACTTGTGGGATACCAATACCAAAGCTAAAGTACATGGATGAAGGGAGGGACAAGGCAGGTACTTAAACGGAAGGTACCACTGCCTGTAAAACCTTTCTCCCAAAAATAGCCTCCAAAGAAGCAAAAGTATCGAATTTATAGAATTTTAAAAAAGTATGAAGCGAAGACCAAGTCGCCACCTTGCAAATCTGTTCAACAGAAGCCTCATTTTTAAAGGCCCAAGTGGAAGCCACAGCTCTAGTAGAATGAGCTGTAATCCTTTCAGGAGGCTGCTGGCCAGCAGTCTCATAAGCTAAGCGTATTATACTTCTTAGCCAAAGCGAAAGAGAAGTTCCCGAGGCCTTTTGGCCTTTCCTCTGTCCAGAGTAGACAACAAACAAAGCAGATGTTTGACGAAAATCTTTAGTAGCTTGTAAATAATACTTTAAAGCACAAACCACGTCAAGATTGTGTAATAGACGTTCCTTCTTTGAAGAAGGATTAGGGCACAATGACGGAACAACAATCTCCTGATTGATATTCTTATTAGATACCACCTTAGGTAAAAATCCAGGTTTGGTACGCAAAACTACCTTATCTGCATGGAAGATCAGATAAGGGGAATCACATTGTAAGGCAGATAACTTGGAAACTCTAAGAGCCGAGGAAATAGCTACCAAAAATAGAACTTTCCAAGATAAAAGCTTGATATCTATGGAATGAAGAGGTTCAAACGGAACCCCTTGAAGAACTTTAAGAACCAAATTTAAACTCCATGGCGGAGCAACAGGTTTAAACACAGGCTTGATTCTAACTAAAGCCTGACCAAATGCCTGAACGTCTGGAACATCAGCCAGACGCTTGTGCAAAAGAATAGACAGAGCAGAAATCTGTCCCATTAAGGAACTAGCTGACAAACCTTTTCCAATCCTTCTTGGAGAAAAGATAATATCCTGGGAATCCTGACTTTACTCCATGAGTAACCCTTGGATTCACACCAATAAAGATATTTACGCCATATTTTATGGGAAATTTTCCTGGTGACAGGCTTTCGAGCCTGTATTAAGGTATCAATGAGTGACTCGGAGAACCCACGCTTTGATAAAATCAAGCGTTCAATCTCCAGGCAGTGAGTCTCAGAGAAATTAGAATTGGATGGTTGAAAGGACCCTAAAATAGAAGGTCCTGTCTCAGAGGCAGAGTCCATGGTGGAAAGGATGACATGTCCACCAGATCTGCATACCAGGTCCTGCGTGGCCACGCAGGCGCTATCAAAGTCACCGATGCTCTCTCCTGCTTGACCTTGGCAATCAGTCGAGGGAGTAGAGGAAACGGTGGAAACACATAAGCCAGGTTGAAGGACCAGGGCGCTGCTAGAGCATCTATTAGCGTCGCCTTGGGATCCCTGGACCTGGATCCGTAACAAGGAAGCTTGGCGTTCTGGCGAGATGCCATGAGATCCAGTTCTGGTTTGCCCCAACGATGAATCAATTGTGCAAACACCTCCGGATGGAGTTCCCACTCCCCCAGATGGAAAGTCTGACGACTTAGAAAATCCGCCTCCCAGTTCTCTACTCCTGGGATATGGATAGCTGATAGGTGGCAAGAGTGAATCTCTGCCCAACGAATTATCTTTGAAACTTGCAACATCGCTAGGGAACTCGTTGTTCCCCCTTGATGGTTGATGTAAGCCACAGTCGTGATGTTGTCCGACTGAAATCTGATGAACCTCATTGTCTCTAGCTGAGGCCAAGCCTGAAGAGCATTGAATATCGCTCTTAGTTCCACAATGTTTATCGTAAGGAGTGTCTCCTCCTGAGTCCACGATCACTGAGCCTTCAGGGAGTTCCAGACTGCCCCCCAGCCTAGAAGGCTGGCATCTGTCATTACAATTGTCCAATCTGGCCTGCGAAAGGTCATACATTTGGACAGATGGGCCCGAGATAGCCACCAGAGAAGAGAATCCCTGGTCTCTTAATCCAGATTTAGTAGAGGGGACAAATCTGTGTAATCCCCATTCCACTGACTGAGCATGCAGAGTTGCAGCGGTCTGAGATGCAGACAGGCAAACGGCACTATGTCCATTGCCGCTACCATTAAGCCGATTACTTCCATACACTGAGCCACTGAAGGGCGAGAAGTGGAATAAAGAACACGGCAGGAATTTAGAAGTTTTGATAACCTGGTCTCTGTCAGGTAAATGCTCATTTCTACAGAATCTATTAGAGTTCCCAGAAAGGAAACTCTTGTGAGAGGGGATAGAGAACTCTTTTCTTCGTTCACTTTCCACCCATGAGACCTCAGAAATGCCAGAACTATGTCCGTATGAGACATGGCAATTTGGAAATTTGACGCCTGTATCAGAATTTCATCTAAATAAGGGGCTACTGCTATGCCCCGCGGCCTTAGGACCGCCAGAAGTGACCCCAGAACCTTGGTAAAGATTCTTGGCGCTGTAGCTAACCCAAAGGGAAGAGCTACAAACTGATAATGCCTGTCTAGGAAGGCAAATCTGAGAAACCGATGATGATCTTTGTGTTTCGGAATGTGAAGATAAGCATCCTTTAAATCCACTGTAGTCATGTATTGACCCTCCTGGATCATAGGTAGGATGGTTCGAATAGTCTTCATCTTGAATAATGGGACCCTGAGAAATTTGTTTAGGATCTTGAGATCTAAGATTGGTCTGAAGGTTCCCTCTTTTTTGGGAACCACAAACAGATTTGAATAGAATCCTTGTCCCTGTTCCTCCTTTGGAACTGGGTGGATCACTCCCATAACTAGGAGGTCTTGAACACAGTGTAAAAATGCCTCTCTCTTTATCTGGTTTGCAGATAATTGTGAAAGGTGAAATCTCCCTTTTGGAGGAGAAGCTCTGAAGTCCAGAAGATATCCCTGGGATACAATTTCCAATGCCCAGGGATCCTGGACATCTCTTGCCCAAGCCTGGGCGAAGAGCGAAAGTCTGCCCCCTACTAGATCCGTTACCAGATCGGGGGCCAATCCTTCATGCTCTTAGAGGCAGCAGCAGGCTTTTTGGCCTGTTTACCTTTGTTCCAAGTCTGGATAGGTCCCCAGACCGACTTGGACTGGGCAAAAGTTCCCTCTTGTTTTGTATTAGAGGAAGTTGATGCCGCACTTGCCTTGAAGTTTTGAAAGTCACGAAAATTTGTCTGTTTGGCCCTTGATTTGGACCTATCCTGAGGAAGGGCATGACCTTTTCCTCCCGTGATATCAGAAATTATCTCCTTCAAACCAGGCCCGAATAGGGTCTACCCCTTGAAGAAAATATTAAGCAGCTTAGACTTTGAAGTAACGTCAGCTGACCATGATTTAAGCCATAGCGCCCTACACGCCTTAATAGCAAAACCAGAATTCTTAGCCGTTAGTTTAGTCAAATGAACAATGGCATCAGAAACAAAAGAATTGGCTAGCTTAAGTGCTCTAAGCTTGTCAAGTATATCATCCAATGGAGTCTCTACCTGTAAAGCCTCCTCCAGAGACTCAAACCAGAAAGCCGCAGCAGCAGTGACTGGGGCAATGCATGCAAGGGGCTGTAGAATAAAACCTTGTTGAATAAACATTTTCTTAAGGTAACCCTCTAACTTTTTATCCATTGGATCTAAGAAAGCACAACTGTCATCGACAGGGATAGTAGTACGCTTAGCTAGGGTAGAAACTGCTCCCTCCACCTTAGGGACCGTTTGCCATAAGTCCTGTGTGGCGGCATCTATTGGAAAACTTTTCTTAAAAATAGGAGGGGGAGAGAACGGCACACCTGGTCTATCCCATTCCTTAGTAATAATTTCTGTAAACCTTTTAGGTATTGGAAAAACATCAGTGTAAACAGGCACTGCATAGTATTTATCCAATCTACACAATTTCTCTGGCACTGCAATTGTATCACAGTCATTCAGAGCACCTAAAACCTCCCTGAGCAACACGCGGAAGTGTTCAAGCTTAAATTTAAATGCTGACATATCAGAATCAGGTTGAATCCTCTTCCCTGAGTCAGAAAAATCACCCACAGAAAGAAGCTCTCCTTCCTCAGCTTCTGCATATTGTGAGGGGGTATCAGACATAGCTACTAAAGCGTCAGTATGCTTTGTATTTCTTCTAACTCCAGAGCTGTCTCGCTTTCCTCATAACCCAGGTAGTCTGGATAATACCGCTGACAGTGTATTATCCATGACTGCCACCATGTCTTGTAAAGTAAACGCCATGGGCGCGCTAGATGTACTTGGTGCCTCTTGAGCGTGAGTCCCTTGAGCGGGATTTAAAGGTTCTGACACGTGGGGCGAGTTAGTCGGCATAACTTCCCCCTCGTCAGATTCCTCTGGTGATAAATTTTTTAAAGACAGAATATGGTCATTATTACTTAAAGTGAAATCAGTACATTTGGTACACATTCTAAGAGGGGGTTCCACCATGGCTTTTAAACATAATGAACAAGGAGTTTCCTCTATGTCAGACATGTTTAAACAGACTAGCAATGAGACCAGCAAGCTTGGAAAACACTTAAAAGCAAGTTAACAAGCAAAAAATAAAAACTGTGCCTTTAAGAAAAATAAAAAAGGTCAGAATTTGAAAAGCAGTGAAAAAAAGCAGTAAATCAAACAAAATTTTTACAGTGTGTATAATAAGCTAACAGAGTATTGCACCCACTTGCAAATGGATGATTAACCCCTTAGTTTAAAAAACGGATCAAAAAAACGATATAGACGTTTTTTAACAGTCACAACAAACTGCCATAGCTCTGCTGTGGCCCTACCTTGCCATACAAACAACTTTGGAAAGCTTAAAAACCCTTTAGAGAGGTCCTATAGCATTCAGGAGGCTCCTGCAGGGAAAGTGGATGTCTCAATCTGTAAAAGTTACTGCGCACTTAGGCGCGAAATTAGGCCCCTCCCCCTCATGTCCACACAGTGGGAGGCCTAAGGGAACTATTTCTAGGCAAATTTAAGCCAGCCATGTGGAAAAGTTAGGCCCCAATAAAGTTTTATCACCAACAAATATATAAAAACGTTTAAACACTCCCAGCAAATGTTTTATATGACAGGAAATTGAAAAATTATAAGAGTATTACATCTAACAGTAAGCATGATACTAGTCGCTATTAAATCACTGTAATCATGCTTACCTTAAATAAATCTGGTATCAGCAGCATTTTCTAGCCTTTACATTCTTCTAGAAAAAATTTAAACTGCACATACCTCACAGCAGGATAACCTGCACGCCATTCCCCAGCTGAAGTTACCTCTCTCTTCAGTTATGTGTGAGAACAGCAATGGATCTTAGTTACAACCTGCTAAGATCATTAGAGACCACAGGCAGATTCTTCTTCTATTTTCTGCCTGGGACAAAAATAGTACAACTCCGGTACCATTTAAAAATAACAAACTTTTGTATTGAAGAAAAAACAACTACATTTCACCACATCTCTCTTACTGCTTCCATGCTTGTCAAGAGTTGCAAGAGAATGACTAGAGGTGGCAGTTAGGGGAGGAGCTATATAGACAGCTCTGCTGTGGGTGATCCTCTTGCAACTTCCTGTTGGGAATGAGAATATCCCACAAATAATGGATGATCCGTGGACTGGATACACCTTACAAGAGAAATGGTAATGTTAACTAGGTTCTAACAATGGCAAGGGAGTGGACTGTGAGGGATCTTCTTCATCAGAGTGGTGCAGAGACTGAGGATAGAGGGTGGCCCTTCAGTCATGGAAAACAACATTGCCAGACATTGCTAGAACAAATATTAAAGTAGGAAGAAACACTTTCAGCAGGGATACTAGGTAGTTTTATTGACAGCAGCAAAGGGGAAAAAGTTATTAGGGGTGAGTAACCGCAGCTATGTATGTCAAGCAACTTGAGAGCATGTATTCAATCAAATAGCCCTTAACTCAAATGTATCCCATATGTGAGTATGTGCAGACAAATATACTTTCTCAGTCCCGTGGGGTTTCCCCACCCCAAGACAGGACCAGCGAGGCTTGTGTCCCACCACTCTTGCAATGCACAGCAGTTAGATCAGTATATAACTTGAATAATCAATACTGCTGGAATAATCAAAGCTCACCAACTCATACCTTATGTCCACTGCTGGAGTAAGAGGGCAATCTCCGGTGGTCGTGTGACCGCTCACCTTCCGTGCCACAAATCGTTTTATCAGTTAGTTCCCAGCTTGTGCGGTACCTCGAGTGAGCTCCAAAGCTTGCGGTAGGCAACTCCTCCTTCCGTCAGCATCCCAGGTGATGGGTGTGTGTAGCGGTCAGGTTAGTTGTGCATACCCAGCCGCTGTGCTACACTGCTGGCCCATAAGAACAAAAAAGGAAAAAAGGAGCACAGGCGGTGGTACTTGCACTTAAAAATATTTATTTACATAAGTAGCGTCAAGGAGCAAAGTGTGAAGAACAATAACACATTTGTCATGAACAAAAAAATGTGAGAGGGGATAAACACCCCGGGGTAAATACTGGTTAGAAAAATCAATCAGGACAGGTTGCAAACTAACAGGTATACGCGTTTCAGCTTACAGCCTTACTCATTACCTAGTTAAAACAGATGTGAGGTGTGCTTTAAAAACTGGCAGCCTGTCCTCCCATTGGTAGTCGGGACACCCCCCTCAAAAATTCTCCAATGGGTGTACTAATCATGTAGCTACTTAAACTTGATTCAGCAAAGGCTAGACAAAAACATAGTGAAATTGCTAGTAAATCATACATTTATTTACATAGCTAATAACAAGTAATACACTAATTATTTGGAAACAAAAGTGGATATATTGAACAAGTGTTGTGGGGGACTCCGGACTTTGCAGGTTTCGTGCTGTACTGGGGGATCATTCCTTTCAAATTAATGCTCACTGAAATACAACAATATAAACCAATTACTGTGTGTATAGTGGGATATATCACATCAAAACAACCCTATGCCTTATACAGGGAGTGCAGAATTATTAGGCAAATGAGTATTTTGACCACATCATCCTCTTTATGCATGTTGTCTTACTCCAAGCTGTATAGGCTTGAAAGCCTACTACCAATTAAGCATATTAGGTGATGTGCATCTCTGTAATGAGAAGGGGTGTGGTCTAATGACATCAACACCCTATATCAGGTGTGCATAATTATTAGGCAACTTCCTTTCCTTTGGCAAAATGGGTCAAAAGAAGGACTTGACAGGCTCAGAAAAGTCAAAAATAGTGAGATATCTTGCAGAGGGATGCAGCACTCTTAAAATTGCAAAGCTTCTGAAGCGTGATCATCGAACAATCAAGCGTTTCATTCAAAATAGTCAACAGGGTCGCAAGAAGCGTGTGGAAAAACCAAGGCGCAAAATAACTGCCCATGAACTGAGAAAAGTCAAGCATGCAGCTGCCAAGATGCCACTTGCCACCAGTTTGGCCATATTTCAGAGCTGCAACATCACTGGAGTGCCCAAAAGCACAAGGTGTGCAATACTCAGAGACATGGCCAAGGTAAGAAAGGCTGAAAGACGACCACCACTGAACAAGACACACAAGCTGAAATGTCAAGACTGGGCCAAGAAATATCTCAAGACTGATTTTTCTAAGGTTTTATGGACTGATGAAATGAGAGTGAGTCTTGATGGGCCAGATGGATGGGCCCGTGGCTGGATTGGTAAAGGGCAGAGAGCTCCAGTCCGACTCACACGCCAGCAAGGTGGAGGTGGAGTACTGGTTTGGGCTGGTATCATCAAAGATGAGCTTGTGGGGCCTTTTCGGGTTGAGGATGGAGTCAAGCTCAACTCCCAGTCCTACTGCCAGTTTCTGGAAGACACCTTCTTCAAGCAGTGGTACAGGAAGAAGTCTGCATCCTTCAAGAAAAACATGATTTTCATGCAGGACAATGCTCCATCACACGCGTCCAAGTACTCCACAGCGTGGCTGGCAAGAAAGGGTATAAAAGAAGAAAATCTAATGACATGGCCTCCTTGTTCACCTGATCTGAACCCCATTGAGAACCTGTGGTCCATCATCAAATGTGAGATTTACAAGGAGGGAAAACAGTACACCTCTCTGAACAGTGTCTGGGAGGCTGTGGTTGCTGCTGCACGCAATGTTGATGGTGAACAGATCAAAACACTGACAGAATCCATGGATGGCAGGCTTTTGAGTGTCCTTGCAAAGAAAGGTGGCTATATTGGTCACTGATTTGTTTTTGTTTTGTTTTTGAATGTCAGAAATGTATATTTGTGAATGTTGAGATGTTATATTGGTTTCACTGGTAAAAATAAATAATTGAAATGGGTATATATTTGTTTTTTGTTAAGTTGCCTAATAATTATGCACAGTAATAGTCACCTGCACACACAGATATCCCCCTAAAATAGCTAACACTAAAAACAAACTAAAAACTACTTCCAAAAATATTCAGCTTTGATATTAATGAGTTTTTTGGGTTCATTGAGAACATGGTTGTTGTTCAATAATAAAATGAATCCTCAAAAATACAACTTGCCTAATAATTCTGCACTCCCTGTACATACAGTATGTTGAGAACACTAAAATAGTTAAACAGTTGTAAATGCATATAATAATATTTCATAAAAAAGAAAAAAAGAAAATTGTTCAATCATAAGGGTGTATCAGTGCGGACTTGAATCTCCCCCCCATTCATACAGTGGGACCATAACAAAGGATGGTTCAAATAACCCTATCTAAATACTGAACTGAACTTATCAGAGGTACTGTGTTAAGGTATGCTAAAATTAAGTTTAATTATAGATTTTATAAAAACTTAATTAGCTAACCAAAGGTATGTACAGGTAGTACAGTCATGTAGTACAGACATGACAGGCCAGGTGGGGGAGAGGAGGCCTCACCAAAAATTGATGAGATCATACTCTGAGTTAAGACCTTCTGGAACTCTCGTCTTTAACTTAAAAATCCAGAATGCCTCCCTCTCCCCCAACTTACGAACCCTGTCCACCCCCCCCCTGCATGGAGGGACCCTCTCAATGATGGTCCAGGTGAAGGAATTTGTATTTTTTAGATGTATACCAGCAAAATGTTGTACCAATGCCGTGGTAAGTACACCTGCCCTTATGTCACCTAGATGCTCTTTAATGTGGGTTCTGGCCTCCCTAGTTGTGAGGCCTACGTACTGAAGGGAGCATTCTCTACAGGTAACAACATAGACAACATATGTGGACCTGCAATTAAGGCAAGAATCTATCCTAAAGCTCTGACCTGTCATCGCTTAGCTGAATTGATCACCAGGGGTTACCTTCTCGCATGCCACACATGTACGGTGGTGGCAGGGAAAAGTGCCCTTACAGTTCAGCCATGATGAGGTGGGTTGTCCTGTTCATCTGATCCTAGTAAGTGCCACAATGTTGCCTATTGTTCTGTTCCTTTTATAGGAATACCTAAGACCTTCTGCAACTACTTCCTGGAGTTTGTCATCAGCAGATAGCATACTGAAGTTTTCCCTCATTGTCTGACAGATCTCCTTGTATTGTCTTGAGTATTCTGTCAAGAAGACAACCTTGTTGTCTTTCCTTTCCAGAGTGCTGGATTGAAATCCAAGGAGTTTTTCCCTTGGTATGCCTCTCACGGTATTCCTGGCCTTGGTGATAACAGAGCTCCTATAGCCCCTCTCTTTTAATCTCCTGGCTAGTTCATTCGCTTGTTTCTCATAGGCCTCTGCATCACTGCAGTTCCTTTTGAGCCTAATGAACTGACCCTTGGCTACCCCTTTAAACACTCCTGGTGGATGACAACTATCCGCATGCAGCGGTGAGTTGCCAGAGATGGGTTTGCGATAGGTCTCTGAGCTAATAAAGTGGTCCTGCCTACCTCTCAAAGTCACATCCAAAAAATTGATAGTGTCATATTGTATCTCATTGGTAAAGTGAATCCCCAGAGAATCATCATCCAGACTCCCTATGAATGTCTGTAATTCGGATTCACTACCTCCCCATATAAAGAGGAGGTCGTCAATAAAGCGACCATACCAAACCACACCAGTTTTGTGAGGATTCCTATCTCCATGGACGTGGGACAGCTCCCACCAACCCATAAAGAGGTTGGCATAGGAGGGGGCAAATTTTGCCCCCATCGCTGTCCCACGTCTCTGGAGAAAGAAGTCCCCCTCAAATTCAAAATAATTATGACTGAGAAGGAATTTTGTAACCTCCACCACAAAATCCACAAATCCTGAATTCTGTCCATATTGTTTTTCCAAGAAAAACCGGATAGCCTGTATTCCCTTACCGTGTGGAATAGAGGTATACAGGGATTTGACGTCAGCTGTAAGCCATACATAATGTTGCTTCCATACTACTCGAGAAAGAAGGTTAAGTACATGTTTGGTGTCCGATAGGAAGCTCCATAGAGCACTCACCATCGGCTGTAAAACATGATCCAGCCACTCTGACAGGTGCTCCAACAGGGAACCAATTCCACTCACAATTGGCCTCCCCTGTACATTATCGATGGACTTGTGGACCTTAGGCAAGTGGTTGAATGTGGGAATGGTGGGATTGGACACTATGAGATAATCACGTGTCTTGGCATCAATATAGCCTAGCTCCACACCATCATCTACAAGGGAGGCCAACTGCCGCTGGAATCCCCTTGTTGGATCACCCGGCAGAGCCGCATAGTCGTCAGTGTTTCTCAACTGCCTATATGCCTCCTCACGGAAGCTACTGGCATTGAGCACCACTATGGTGCCCCCCTTATCAGCGGCCCTCACCACTATATTCTCATTTTTGGCCAGGCTGTCTAATGCCCTTTTCTGTTGAATCGAGATGTTGTTTTGCTGGCCCCTCTCTGACCTGTAATACAACCTCGTGAGATCCTGCTCAACCCTCCTTTGGAATTTTTCTAGGACCTGCCCCCTGCTTTGAATAGGATAGAATGAGGATTTACATTTAAAGGACGGTGCTTATATGACCTCTGCCCCACTAACCTCATCTTCTAATGTCTCCAGAGACCTAATGTCACAAAGTTCCTGGAAGCTCAGTTGATCAATGGTCCCTAGACCTGTTGATCTCCCAGACCTAGCCCTAGAAATGGATACGTGGTTCTCATCACCCTCTTCCTCTTGGGAATGGTAAAACTTTCTCAATGTTAGTTTTCGGATAAGTTTGTTCACATCAAGTAATGTCCTGAACAAATTAAAATCCGCAGTAGGTGTAAAAGATAGTCCCAGGCTCAATACCTCTAGTTCATATTTATTCAACACTGTGTCTGAAAGGTTTAGAACATTCTGTAGTTTCCTCGCCCCCGACCTCTCCTCTGGGGGTACCTCCTCTGGTCTTTGTACTGATGGCCTTGATCTTTGTTTTCGCCTCCCCCCCCTTCTGGTGTTCTTTGGGGGACCTGAAAAACCTGTTCTAGCTGGGCTTTTTCCACTTCTCTGGCCTCTAAACGATTCGTCTCTGCACATCTTGGTTCCTCTGTGTAGTGTGAATGGGGCTGTGGAGCCTGTATTTTCAGTATAGACGTTGGTAGTGAAGTCGAATTGTCCTTCGGTCTGGTTACCTGTGTTCTCGGTGGTAACTCCTCTCCACCCGATCCAGAGCCCTCATCACATGATTCACCTTCACTTTCAAAAAAGTTAACTCTCCTTTTGTTTTGCCTATGTCTGTTATTCCCACGTTGTTGTTTGGGATAAAATGTATTTTTGTTTTGTTCCTTCCTTAGAGTCTGTCTATCCTTTTTATTCCATACATAGACACGATTAAGATCATTGTCCAACTGGTCTCTAAGGTATTTGCTATGTTTAACTTCTAATAGCAACGTTTTAGCATCCGCTATTATTTGCTGCAATGTACTATCAAACTTTAAATAGCTTGGCTCCTTACTCCTGTTATTCAGTTCCCTCTGAACCTCTTTAATTTTTGATGTTAGCTCTTCCAGGGATTTTTGTTTAAATTCACAGATTAACTGCATGAGCTTCAGTGAGCAAGTAGTGAGGTGGCCATTCCACAGATCAATGAATATCTTATCATCTGTGATAAATGTAGGGAATTTGTTTAGCCTTAACTCTCTAGGTACAATGCCCAATTCCTGATATTTTGTTAGTGTCTTTATATCCCATATAAGCTTATTCTCTTTCAAGAGGAGGAACTCTAGCTCTTCAAACAGGGCAACCAAGCTGTAGTGGGATTTGTCTGTGGAAAACACCTTATTATAATCCACAGATGCAGTGTCCCTCTCCTGTGCAGTCCTCAGTGAAAAAAGTGGAGCTACATCAGTATTACCCCCTTCACTCATACCTGACTGCAAAAAACACATACAAAAATATATGTATCTAATATATAGGTATATGATTGTAGAGATTACAACCGAATGAGATGAACACCGGGGACTTCAATTACTCTCCCTGGAGTCTGGCCTTGACTCCACGTGTGAACGTGTAAATAGACAGCAGCAAAGGGGAAAAAGTTATTAGGGGTGAGTAACCGCGGCTATGTATGTCAAGCAACTTGAGAGCATGTATTCAATCAAATAGCCCTTAACTCAAATGTATCCCATATGTGAGTATGTGCAGACAAATATACTTTCTCAGTCCCGTGGGGTTTCCCCACCCAAGACAGGACCAGCGAGGCTTGTGTCCCACCGCTCTTGCAATGCACAGCAGTTAGATCAGTATATAACTTGAATAATCAATACTGCTGGAATAATCAAAGTTCACCAACTCATACCTTATGTCCACTGCTGGAGTAAGAGGGCAATCTCCGGTGGTCGTGTGACCGCTCACCTTCCGTGCCACAAATCGTTTTATCAGTTAGTTCCCAGCTTGTGCGGTACCTCGAGTGAGCTCCAAAGCTTGCGGTAGGCAACTCCTCCTTCCGTCGGCGTCCCAGGTGATGGGTGTGTGTAGCGGTCAGGTTAGTTGTGCATACCCAGCCGCTGTGCTACACTGCTGGCCCATAAGAACAAAAAAGGAAAAAAGGAGCACCGGCGGCGGTACTTGCACTTAAAAATATTTATTTACATAAGTAGCGTCAAGGTGCAAAGTGTAAAGAACAATAACACATTTGTCATGAACAAAAAAATGTGAGAGGGGATAAACACCCCGGGGTAAATACTGGTTAGAAAAATCAATCAGGACAGGTTGCAAACTAACAGGTATACGCGTTTCAGCTTACAGTCTTACTCATTACCTAGTTAAAACAGATGTGAGGTGTGCTTTAAAAACTGGCAGCCTGTCCTCCCATTGGTAGTCGGGACACTCCCCTCAAAAATTCTCCAATGGGTGTACTAATCATGTAGCTACTTAAACTTGATTCAGCAAAGGCTAGACAAAAACATAGTGAAATTGCTAGTAAATCATACAGTTATTTACATAGCTAATAACAAGTAATACACTAATTATTTGGAAACAAAAGTGGATATATTGAACAAGTGTTGTGGGGGACTCCGGACTTGGCAGGTTTCGTGCTGTATTGGGGGATCATTCCTTTCAAATCAATGCTCACTGAAATACAACAATATAAACCAATTACTGTGTGTATAGTGGGATATATCACATCAAAACAACCCTATGTCTAATACATACAGTATGTTGAGAACACTAAAATAGTTAAACAGTTGTAAATGCATATAATAATATTGCATAAAAAAGAAAAAAAGAAAATTGTTCAATCATAAGGGTGTATCAGTGCGGACTTGAATCTCCCCCCCATTCATACAGTGGGACCATAACAAAGGATGGTTCAAATAACCCTATCTAAATACTGAACTGAACTTATCAGAGGTACTGTGTTAAGGTATGCTAAAATTAAGTTTAATTATAGATTTTATAAAAACTTAATTAGCTCACCAAAGGTAAGTACAGGTAGTACAGTCATGTAGTACAGACATGACAGGCCAGGTGGTGGAGAGGAGGCCTCACCAAAAATTGATGAGATCATACTCTAAATTAAGACCTTCTGGAACTCTTGTCTTTAACTTAAAAATCCAGAATGCCTCCCCCTCCCCCAACTTACAAACCCTGTCCACCCCCCCCTGCATGGAGGGACCCTCTCAATGATGGTCCAGGTGAAGGAATTTGTATTTTTTAGATGTATACCCGCAAAATGTTGTACCAATGCCGTGGTAAGTACACCTGACCTTATGTCACCTAGATGCTCTTTAATGCGGGTTCTGGCCTCCCTAGTTGTGAGGCCTACGTACTGAAGGGAGCATTCTCTACAAGTAACAACATAGACAACATATGTGGACCTGCAATTAAGGCAAGAATCTATCCTAAAGCTCTGACCTGTCATCGATGAGCTGAATTGATCACCAGGGGTTACCTTCTCGCATGCCACACATGTACGGTGGTGGCAGCGAAAAGTGCCCTTACAGTTCAGCCATGATGAGGTGGGTTGTCCTGTTTGTCTGATCCTAGTAGGTGCCAAAATGTTGCCTATTGTTCTGTTCCTTTTATAGGATAGTTTGTCATCAGCAGATAGCATACTGAAGTTATCCCTCACTATCTGACAGATCTCCTTGTATTGTCTTGAGTATTCTGTCAAGAAGACAACCTTGTTGTCTTTCCTTTCCAGAGTGCTGGATTGAAATCCAAGGAGTTTTTCCCTTGGTATGCCTCTCACGGTATTCCTGGCCTTGGTGATAACAGAGCTCCTATAGCCCCTCTCTTTTAATCTCCTGGCTAGTTCATTCGCTTGTTTCTCATAGGCCTCTGCATCACTGCAGTTCCTTTTGAGCCTAATGAACTGACCCTTGGCTACCCCTTTAAACACTCCTGGCGGATGACAACTATCCGCATGCAGCAGTGAGTTGCCAGAGATGGGTTTGCGATAGGTCTCTGAGCTAATAAAGTGGTCCTGCCTACCTCTCAAAGTCACATCCAAAAAATTGATAGTGTCATATTGTATCTCATTGGTAAAGTAAATCCCCAGAGAATCATCATCCAGACTCCCTATGAATGTCTGTAATTCGGATTCACTACCTCCCCATATAAAGAGGAGGTCGTCAATAAAGCGACCATACCAAACCACACCAGTTTTGTGAGGATTCCTGTCTCCATAGACGTGGGACAGCTCCCACCAACCCATAAAGAGGTTGGCATAGGAGGGGGCAAATTTTGCCCCCATCGCTGTCCCACATCTCTGGAGAAAGAAGTCCCCCTCAAATTCAAAATAATTATGACTGAGAAGGAATTTTGTAACCTCCACCACAAAATCCACAAATCCTGAATTCTGTCCATATTGTTTTTCCAAGACAAACCGGATAGCCTGTATCCCCTTACCGTGTGGAATAGAGGTATACAGGGATTTGACGTCAGCTGTAAGCCATACATAATGTTGCTTCCATACTACTCGAGAAAGAAGGTTAAGTACATGTTTGGTGTCCGATATGAAGCTCCATAGAGCACTCACCATTGGCTGTAAAACATGATCCAGCCACTCTGACAGGTGCTCCAACAGGGAACCAATACCACTCACAATTGGCCTCCCCTGTACATTATCGATGGACTTGTGGACCTTAGGCAAGTGGTTGAATGTGGGAATGGTGGGATTGGACACTATGAGATAATCACGTGTCTTGGCATCAATATAGCCTAGCTCCACACCATCATCTACAAGGGAGGCCAACTGCCGCTGGAATCCCCTTGTTGGATCACCCGGCAGAGCCGCATAGTCGTCAGTGTTTCTCAACTGCCTATATGCCTCCTCACGGAAGCTACTGGCATTGAGCACCACTATGGTGCCCCCCTTATCAGCACCATAGTGGTGCCCCACCATTATTGCCTCAATTTATTTTTACTAGGATTTTTTAAAATTTAAGTTTTTTTTTAGGGTGGGGTTCTCCTTGAGGGTTGCACAAAAAGGAACATTAGGTGGCTCTTACTTGGGTGCTATGGTACGCTTATGACTGGTAAGGTGTTACCCTATGATGGAGGTGAACTTTTACTGGAGGGTTATTTATGGTAGACCTTTGCCTTCTGAGTGAGTGTTAGGCAATAAAGGAGACTTGCGCTAGATGGTCGGTTGCAGTAAAATGTTAATGGATAGGGGTCTGGGTGGTTATGGGACAGTAATAGTTGGAGATTGTCTTTAATGTTGACAGTTAGTGCATATTGTGCTAGGGGTTTAGGTTAGTCTTTATTTAGATGAGATAGTCCAGGTGCTAATTGCCAGTGTAGTGGCTGGTGCAACTGAGGTAAATTAAAGCGATAGGGTTAACAAGGTGCAGATAATTTGGTACTCCAATAAAGACAATGCTTTATTATGGTAATTTAGTATCAAGTCTGAGAAACAATGGAAAATTATGGCTTGAATTTTATTGGCTGTAAATGTTAAATAGCATCTGTGTCCCTTTAAAAAAAAAAGAAATCAAATCTTTGCCAAAATCACTTCAAATGTTCATGGTTTGTATTGATTGGTAGTTGAATCTGAAATTATATGCAGTATAATTTATAATGGAAGCTGTTTAAGGACTTAAGCTGTGATAATGAGGGCACTTATTTGGTGCATAATGCGGGTGATATTTGCTCCTTCTCCTTTACAAAATAAAAAAAACTTTATATTTGGCTACATGGAGGAAAGCTAATGACTAAACATTAATATAAGTGTAAATAAACAAAGAAAATGACTAACAATATCAAGACATTGTATAGTGGCACAAACAAAATGTGCCATTTTAATCTTTTTGCAACACATTTTCTGCTTGTAAACAGCCTTTGAACCTTCCCATTAATGTTATAAGCCTTCTCGTAATTTATTCTTTATGCCGAGTAAATAAAAGACATTAATGAGAGCAACAAAAATCCATTTATTTTGTAATTTATTGCATCCATTTGCTGTTGTATGATATATTGATTGACATTTGAGAACACAATAGCAATTGTTTTATATTAATTATAAAATCGTATTCACTAGCTGTAAACACAAAACTTTCAGGCTGATCTCATGTTGTACATATATCACAACCAAGATCAAAATATCTGACGCATTTAACAATTGAAAATAGTATTTGAAATCTATGTCAACATTTTCTTATCTGTTTTCATGGAAACAAGTGAAAGTTAACACAGTAGACAAATATGTGTGTAATATTTTCTTGTATGTATTTATGAAAGGAAGTTAAATTAGTAAACTAGTACTATTTTTTCAGTTATTCACTAAAAAGGACAGTCTAGACCCAATATTTATTCTTTATTACTTATTGTTACATACCAGACAAGCATCTTGCAATGGGTTCCACATCTATTAGCTTGTAAGAAGTGCATGAGACTTTTAAATAATCATTTGTTAGCAGCCAAAAATAGCTGCCACGCTCTGCGCACAGCTTTCTTCTTGTCCAGTTAGTTCTTGTATGACAATTTAACAGTGCAAGTTTAATATTTTTCATTTAGCTGTTTCAAACTCCACAGGCACAAACCAGCATGTGCGAGTAGGAAAACTTATTTAAGAGTCGATTGCGATTGGAGAAATTTAACATACCAAAATAAACACACTAACACCTAGATTACGAGTTTTGTCGGTAAAGCCGTACGCTGGTATTACAGGTTTTTACAAACCCGGCCTTAGCCTCTAAAAAGTGAGCGAAGAGGAAAATTTAGCTCCAAATCTCACCTCAATACCAGCACTGCTTACGGTAGTGGTGAGCTGACTAAACGTGCTCGTGCACGATTTCCCCATAGGAAACAATGGGGCAGAATCAGCTGAAAAAAAAAACCTAACACCTGCAAAAAAGCAGCGTTCAGCTCCTAACGCAGCCCCACTGATTCCTATGGGGAAGTAAAAGTTATGTCTACACCTAACACCCTAACATGAACCATGAGTATAAACGCCCCCAATCTTACACTTATTAACCCCTAATCTGCCGTCCCAGACATCGCCACAACCTACATTATAACATTAACCCCTAATCTGCCGCTCCGGACACCGCCACCATCTACATTATACTTATGAACCCCTAATCTGCTGCCCCTAACATTGCCGACACCTACATTATAGTTATTAACCTCTAATCTGCCCCCCCAATGTCGCCGCAACTATATTAAATGTATTCACCCCTAATCTGCCACTGCCAACGTCGCCGCAACTATAATAAAGTTATTAACCCCTAAACCTAAGTCTAACCCTAACCCTAACACCACCCTAACTTAAATATAATTACAATAAATGTAAATAAAATAATTACAATTAAATAAATTATTCCTATTTAAAACTAAATACTTACCTATAAAATAAACCCTAACGGCTAGATTTAGAGTTTTGTCGATAACGACCCGCATATCTAACGCTGGCTTTTTTCTGGCCGCACCTTTAAAATAACTCTGGTATTGAGAGTCCACAGAATGGCTGCGTTAGGCTCCAAAAAAGGAGCGTAGAGCATATTTAACGCAACTTCAACTCTCGATACCAGAGTTGCTTACGGACGGGGCCAGCCTCAAAAACGTGCTCGTGCACGATTCCCCCATAGGAAACAATGGGGCTGTTTGAGCTGAAAAAAAACCTAACACCTGCAAAAAAGCCGCGTTCAGCTCCTAACGCAGCCCCATTGTTTGCTATGGGGAAACACTTCCTACGTCTGCACCTAACACTCTAACATGTACCCCGAGTCTAAACACCCCTAACCTTACACTTATTAACCCCTATTCTGCCGCCCCCGCTATCGCTGACCCCTGTATATTATTTTTAACCCCTAATCTGCCGCTCCGTAAACCGCCGCTACTTACATTATCCCTATGTACTCCAAATCTGCTGCCCCTAACACCGCCGACCCCTATATTATATTTATTAACCCCTAATCTGCCCCCCACAACGTCGCCTCCACCTGCCTACACTTATTAACCCCTAATCTGCCGAATGGACCGCACCGCTATTATTATAAAGTTATTAACCCCTAATCCGCCTCACTAACCCTATAATAAATAGTATTAACCCCTAATCTTCCCTCCCTAACATCGCCGACACCTAACTTCAATTATTAACCATCTTGGATGACGTCATTTAAAGGAACCGTCATTCGTCGTTCAGTCGTCGGCCAGGATGGATGTTCCGCGTCGGAGGTCTTCAGGATGTTGCCGCTCCGCTCCGGATGGATGACGATAGAAGATGCCGCTTGGATGAAGACTTCAATCGGATGGAAGACCTCTTCTGCCCCGCTTGGATGAAGACTTCTACCGGATGGAGGACCTCTTCTTGCTCCGCTTGGATGAAGAATTTGGCTCGGCTGGGTGAAGACGACTCAAGGTAGGGAGATCTTCAGGGGCTTAGTGTTAGGTTTATTTAAGGGGGGTTTGGGTTAGATTAGGGGTATGTGGGTGGTGGGTTGTAATGTTGGGGGGGAATTGTATGTTTTTTTTTACAGGCAAAAGAGCTGAACTTCTTGGGGTATGCCCCGCAAAGGGCCCTGTTCAGGGCTGGTAAGGTAAAAAAGAGCTTTGAACTTTAGTAATTTAGAATAGGGTAGGGCATTTTTTTTTATTTTGGGGGGCTTTGTTATTTTATTAGGGGGCTTAGAGTAGGTGTACTTAGTTTAAAATTGTTGTAATATATTTCTAATGTTTGTAAATATTTTTTTATTTTTTGTAACTTAGTTCTTTTTTATTTTTTGTACTTTAGTTAGTTTATTTCATTGTATTTATTTGTAGGAATTGTATTTAATTTATTTATTGATAGTGTAGTGTTAGGTTTAATTGTAGATAATTATAGGTATTTTATTTAATTAATTTATTGATAGTGTAGTGTTAGGTTTAATTGTAACTTAGATTAGGATTTATTTTACAGGTAAATTTGTAATTATTTTAACTATTTTAGCTATTAAATAGTTCTTAACTATTTAATAGCTATTGTACCTGGTTAAAATAAATACAAAGTTACCTGTAAAATAAATATTAATCCTAAAATAGCTATAATATCATTATAATTTATATTGTAGCTATATTAGGATTTATTTTACAGGTAAGTATTTAGCTTTAAATAGGAAGAATTTATTTAATAAGAGTTAATTTATTTCGTTAGATTAAAATTATATTTAATTTAGGCGGGTGTTAGTGTTAGGGTTAGACTTAGCTTTAGGGGTTAATACATTTATTAGAATAGCGGTGAGCTCCAGTCGGAAGATTAGGGGTTAATAATTGAAGTTAGGTGTCGGCGATGTTAGGGAGGGCAGATTAGGGGTTAATACTATTTATTATAGGGTTAGTGAGGCGGATTAGGGGTTAATAACTTTATTATAGTAGCGATGCGGTCCGCTCGGCAGATTAGGGGTTAATAAGTGTAGGCAGGTGGAGGCGACGTTGAGGGGGGCAGATTAGGGGTTAATAAAAATAATATAGGGGTCGGCGGTGTTAGGGGCAGCAGTTATATTGTTTATTTGAACAATTATTTGACTATTTCACTTCATAATTTTCTTATTTTCATACATTTTTTCCACATAAGGTTTCACTAATTTGCAAAGACTTTCATAAGCTTTTTTGTCTATTTTTGAGGACACATTTTCAGGTGTACACCTTCACTACATCAACTTATTATATATATATTTTCTTATATGGGTTGCTGATCACAACTCATATATTTTTATATCTATATTTTTTTATCTATTTTTTTATATTTATATATCTTTTTTCTTATACTTTTTTCATATAATTTTATTTTTTATTTTTTTCACCTGGATTGAAGTTTTCAACACATCATATATATATATATATATATATATATATATATATATATATATATACATTTGGATTGCCCCTACACATAATTTTTAGGCTTTCAGCTTTGAACACTCCACTGGACATTTTTGGACACATTTTTTTGGACATTTTTGTATGGGACTTCACTATTTGGATTTTGTATGGGCTAGTACTCCTTGAATATTGTATGGGACTTTCCATTAGTTTGGATACCAATTTTAATTGTAATTTTATGTTAATAAAACGATTGTTAATTCTATAAAATTTCTAAAATTGTATTTAACCACCATAACTTTTTTAACATTTTAAAGTTTTAACGTTTTATATAATATATATATTTTTAGATAATATATATTTCTATAGTCGTGGACACCATCTTTAGCAACACAACCCTCTGTTGGGGGTAGTGTAGCGCTGTATCTTGGCATTCTATTTTTCTATTGGTTGATTGGATCAGATAGAAGAAGCCGCCTGGATGAAGACTTCTGCCCATCTGGAGGTCCTCTTCTGCCCGGATCGGATGAAGACTTCTGCCCCTCTGGAGGACCACTTGTGCCCGGCTGGGTGAAGACGTCTCAAGGTAGGGTGATCTTCAATCGGTTAGTGTTAGGTTTTATTAAGCGGGGATTGGGTGGGTTTTAGAGTAAGGTTGGGTGTGTGGGTGGTGGGTTTTAATGTTGGGGGGGTATTGTATTGTTTTTACAGGTAAAAGAGCTGATTACTTTGGGGCAATGCCCCGCAAAAGGCCCTTTTAAGGGACATTTGTAATTTAGTATAGGGTAGGGCTTTTTATTATTTTTTTATTTTTTTTTATTTTATTAGGCGGATTAGATTAGGTGTAATTAGTTTAAAATTCTTGTAATTATTTTATTATTTTCTGTAATTTATTGTTTTTTTTCCCGTGCTTTAGTTTATTTAATTTAATTGTAGTTAATTGTAGTTAATTTAGGAAATGATTTTAATTATAGTGTAGTGTTAGGTGTAATTGTAATTTAGGTTAGGTTTTATTTTACAGGTACATTTTTCATTATTTTAAATAGGAAGTTATTAAATAGTTAATAACTATTTAATAACTATTGTTCCTAGTTAAAATAAATACAAACTTGCCTGTAAAAAAAAATAAACCCTAAGCTAGCTACAATGTAATTATTAGTTATACTGCAGCTAGCTTAGGGTTTTTTTTTATAGGTAAGTATTTAGTTTTAAATAGGAAAAATGTATTTAATTGTAGTAATTTTATTTAGTTTTATTTAAATTATATTTAAGTTAGGGGGGTGTTAGGGTTAGACTTAGGTTTAGGGGTTAATACATTTAATATAGTGGCGGCGACATTGTGGGTGGCAGATTAGGGGTTAATAAATGTAGGTAGGTGTCGGCGATGTTAGGGACAGCAGATTAGGGGTTAATAAAATGTAACTAGTGTTTGCAAGGCGGGAGTGCGGCGGTTTAGGGATTAATATATTTTTTTAAGTGGCGGCGATGTCTGGTCGGCAGATTAGGGGTTAAAAACTTTAGTTAACTGTTTGAGATGTGGGGGAGGCTCGGTTTAGGGGTTAATAGGTAGTTTATGGGTGTTAGTGTACTTTTTAGCACTTTAGTTAAGAGTTTTATGTTACGGCGTTAGCCCATAAAACTCTTAACTACTGACTTTTAAATGTGGTAGGAGTCTTGACAGGAGAGGGTCTACCGCTCACTTTCTCCAAGACTCGTAATACCGGCGTTAGGAAAATCCCATTAAAAAGATAGGATACGCAATTGACGTAAAGGGATTTGCGGTATGCTCGAGTCGCGGAGAAAAAGTGAGCGGTACACCTGTAACTGCAAGACTCGTAATACCAGCGGGCGTTAAAAAGCAGCGTTGGGACCTCTTAACAATGCTTTGTAAGGCTAACGCAAGACTCGTAATCTAGCCGTGTAGGTGGCCATTTTCACCTGCTAACCAACTATGATTATTTAAAAGTTTCATGTACTTCTTACAAGCTTGTAGGTGTGGGACCAGTTACAGGATGCTTCTCTGGTATGTAACAATAAGTAATCAAAATGATGTATTGGGAATTAACTGTCCCTTTAAGTATAGAATATAGAGAATTAAAAAAAAAATCAAGAACCTGTTACTTTATGTGGGATAGTGATAAGGTTATGACAATAAAAATACAGATTAACACTCAGGGCTAGATTACAAGTAGCACGCTGTGTATATACATGTGTATTTAATGTATTTATATATGTATATACATATATACACATATATATATATATATATATATATATATATACACAACAAAGAAAAAACAGCGCTAAAGTATCTATACTAAGACAAATAAACAAATGGATCTTCCAAGTGTAACTAAGGACAATTCATTAAGTCCGTAAAATGAAAATAGTGGAGGTATTTCTCTTACCAGAAATTACCTCAATCTAATGAGGTAAGTTGCTGCTTCTGTGAGGGAGAGACCTCCGCTGTACTTGTTCCCTTTGCACTGTTGGAGTAGTTGTCAGCCTACTCCTGGAGTGTGTTGTTGGTAGTAGCCAAAGTTAATTCTCCTTATATCCTCCCATTCAGTGAAAGGCACTCGGGATCACCGATCTGTCTCCTCGCAGACATTATCCTTCTAATTTCCTATTGGCTGGTGTGTAATTGTCTACCTATCATCTGATAGGTTACTGGTAAGTGTCGTCATTGAGGCTGCAAAGGAGGAGGTGGTTTGCCAGGTTGCTGTGTTGGGCTGTTTTAATTTATGGATGAATTTGGATTGCAATAGGTTAATCTAACAAATGTAAATGAGCATTTTCCTTACACACTGAACAAAGAGGTTAATTAAAAAGCACTTTACTGTAACCATAAGAGGTGTGAAAGGATATTATATATTTCAGTTTTGGGTTACTTCTCAGTTTCTTTTCCAACAACTAGTAGTACTTAAAACAAAAAAAGGCTTTATTGCTTTTTTAAACTACCATGCAATGTGCAATGAGATTACTCAAAAAACGCACTGACCAATCTGTTTGGAAACAAAAAGCAAAAACACTGTTTGCACATGTGCAGTTGAGAGAGACTGGGGAAGCCAGTTGACTCGGCTCTCAAGCATGCTAAAGGTAAGTATAAAGCTGCAGGTGAACTTTTTCACCTGTAGCTTAGGAAAACCTACATTTGTTTGAGGAAAATGAATGTAAATATTTTACAAATATTCCGAATTTGTTTAGTTTAAAACAAAACTAATACCGAATAGTGCAGTTAATGAATATTCTGGCAAACTAATTTCCCTGAATATGCATTACGAAAAGGTTTGTCCGAATCAAATTTATTGTGGTTGTACATGTCTACTGCTTAATATGTTAAAGCTTTATAAATAAATTATAATAATAATATGATTATAAAAAAAAATATACAGAATACAAGTGTGTACATAATACCTTTATTGACATAAAATGCGTTTTGTCATTCAAGAGAATTCATACGGAACACAGTTTGATCTCATAATTGTTTTACTAAGCAGTGCACAAGTAATGCACATTCCATATTATGCATTTCAATAGACTTTCTTCTGTAACCTGTTGTGTACTGCTTATATTATTAGTATTATTTTTTTATTATTCCACAATCTTTACGTTTTAAAAGAAAATATAATAACACAACATTTAGATCTGGCATCCTGTTAGGCCCCTGAAATAATTTTATAAAGGCAACTTTCAGATTAGGAGCTGTTTATCTAGCTATCCAGTGTTCTCTTTATGAAGGAGAGACTCATACATTGCAGCATAATACTCAAAAAAGTACCCAAAGATTTTGAATGATTTCTCGCTGTGCCAATAACTTTTTGATCATCAAGCCCATAGTGCTTAAAAAATACAAGGGCGAGCGTTAAAGGGATATAAAACCCCAACATTTTCTTTTGTGATTCAGACAGAGCATACATTGTTTAAAAGTTTTCAATTTACTTTATTACCAAATTTGCTTTGTTCTCATGGTATTCTTTGTAGAAGAGATACCTAGGTCGGTGCCTGGGTCACTATATGGCAGGAAATTGTGGCACCATCTAGTGCTCTTGCAAATGGATAACCTTCTTGCAAAACTGCTGCCATATAAAGTTCCAAACACATTCACGCTCCAGGATTTTATTTCCCTGCTTTTCAACAAAAGATACTAAGAAAACAAAAAAATTACATTAGAAGTAAATTAGAAAGTTGTATAAAAATGCATGCTCTATCTGAATAGATAGATGTTTGGATTTCATATTCATATAAAATATATATACTTAATTGAAGATATAGACTGTACAATTTAAATTAAATCATTAAACACAATTAATACATTTAGTCATAAGGAGAATATAGATTTACATCATTATAATACTTAACCAACTCTTCCAATGCATCCTTTAGAATGATTTTTAACAAAGAATGAGAGACAGCTGTGACAGAGAAAGTTACCCAAAAAACAAAATAGTAACCCTAAGGCACACCTCAGCCTTCAGGAATATCTGATCACAACATGTGCTCCCCTTCATGAATACAAAGCACAGACATCTTGCAAACCCTCCTGACTCATGCAATGCAGTATTCATTTAAAATATATGAATCATTGTAGTGAAATATATGTTTCTAAACTGTATTATAAGTGAGAAATGAATCACACACGTGTGATCAATGCTCAGTGAAAATACAAGAACAAAGACTATAGATGAAATCAGCTCAACCTGATGAAATACAGATAATGAAAGAAACAACTGACTATTTATATTATGGAATTAGAAGGCACAACAGAATCCCAGTCTTTATCTTCATTACTGTGCATATTACAGTTACTGTAATGTATGCAGAAACTTCTTTTGTTTAGACCCATCAGTTAAGCATAAAGATGTACCACCGTACTGCCGTCATTCTCATCTTCAGCTACCCATCTTAAAGAAACACAAAAAGAAATAAAAAAATGAGTATATATTATGTACAATGTACAGTCCAATAAATTGTACAGTAAAATGCGTTATGAGTTCTGGCAGATAAAACTTTTTTAACGCTGAACAAGACAAATGATATAATCACAAAATGTAAAATCACAAGCAGATGTCACATACACCAAATAATCCTATATAATAAAAGGCCAAGTGTGTTTGTCCGAAGCTGTCATGCGCAGTAGAGACTGCGCGCAAGGACAAACACACCTGGCCTTAATCTAACTGACATCACCTGGCATCTGGCGTGAAGTGGGCATGGCCGGCCGGGCGTGACCTGGGCGGGACCGGGTGTGACGATAGCGGGGCGAGGGCGGGTGTGACATGGGCGGAGCCGGATGCAGTGGCCGACTGGGGGGAGAGAGAGAGCAAAAGAGAGGGGGGAGAGAGAGCGCAAAAGAGGGGAAAGAGAGCAAACGAGGGGAGAGAGAGAGCAAAAGAGAGTGGAGAGAGAGCAAAATAGGGGGGAGAGAGCAAAAAACAGAGGGGGGAGAGAGCGCAAAAGAGGGGGGAGAGAGAGCAAAAGAGGAGGGGGAGAGAGAGCAAAAGATGGGGGAGAGAGAGCAAAAGAGGGGGGGGGAGAGAGCAAAAGAGGGGGAGAGAGAGCCAAAGAGGGGGAGAGAGAGCCAAAGAGGGGGAGCGAGAGAGAGCAAACGAGGGGGGAGAGAGCAAAAGAGGGGGAGAGAGCAGAAGAGGGGTGAAGAGAGCACAAAAGAGAGGGGGGAGAGAGAGGGTACTTGTAAAATCTATGGGAAATGCTTCCTTTAGGTATACTTTTGTATATAAAATAGTAACCTCTGCATATGAAACCACAACCAAATTAAATAGGCTGAGCTTGCAGGGAGCACAAATCTAATTAGCTTATCTCTCTATGTTTGCTCAAAGTCCTCCTTATCTTATATTTAAAACTTACTGTTTACACAGTGAGACCAATACTTATAGAGAACAATGCAAAATGAATATTTTATTTTCCCGCTGGGAGCCCTTTGTTTTCACAAATGGGAGGAAACACATCTGTGCTATAAGGCAGTATTAGGAAGTCTTTATACAATGGGTTATACAGTGAGAGCACATGGATACAAGTCACAAAACACTGAGAATGTAACCAAAAGCCATTGGGTACTACTCCTTACTTGAGGCTAGATTATCTAACAATATCTGGATTGGATGTGAAAAACACACTGACAGTCGCAGGGGCTGACCTCACAAAATTCTCTAAAAATGGGGGCTGTACCCATGAGTTGGGAATGCCTCCCATAGAAAGTAATGGATTTGTAAAGGGAATCTTTGCAGGGGAGAGCCAAGATAGTAGGAATGTGCAGGGCCCATTACATATAAGATTTTACTGTTTTCAGTATACAGAATCTTACAATCACCTCTATTTCATATGTGTGTTTCTATTAGAGCAATGAGTGTTTTTGTATATTTGACACAGTCTCACCACCTTTCAGTCTGGGAGAAAAATAGTGAGACTGTAAGGGGAAAATGTTTAGAGAAGAACTGGAGGAGAACCATCTTTTACGGCAATGAAACACCTCTGTTTAACCCACTAGCAGAAACTAGGAAAACAACGCGTTTTGAATTTCACAGCATTGTTTGCATGCATAGTATAGGTTTATTATGCTTTTTTCTTTATGCATTAAATGTTTTTATTTCTTTTATGCAATTTAAATATTTTTTTTTTCATTAAATACAATTTAAATACAAGGAACATCCCTTTGTAAAACACACTATTCTCAAGGTAAAAATTGCTTGTAGAGAATTCTACCAGGGATCTCATTGTACTGGCGAGATTTCTTGAAGTGAATGTCAACTTTCATGAATCAGTGCCCGGTTTTTAAAAAAAACTATTAAAAACAGGGGCACTTTTATTCATGAAAGTTTACATTGCACCGGATTTTACAAATACTTACCTTCTTCTCCTGAAACACCGGATTGCCAATCCCACGCCTGCAGCTCCTCTGTACTACGTCAGCAATGACAAAATCGTCTCTCTCCAATCATGGCTTCCCCCCCAGGAGTGTTCATCTGGTGAGGCCACGCTGTGATTGGAGGAAGCCGGTTTCGTCATTGTTGTGTTAGTACAGCAGGAAGAAGCATGCGGGGCGATCAGCAATCCGATGTTTCAGGAGAAGAAGGTAAGTATTTGTAAAATTCGGTGCAATGTAAACTTTCATGAATGAAAGTGCCCCTGTTTTTAATAGTTTTTTTTTAGAAACCGTGCACTGATTCATGAAAGTTGACATTCACTTTAAAGAATCTTGCAAGCTCAGAGACCTTTGGATACTTGGGTCCCATTTAGGATTGCCACCTTTCCTGGAGCATAAATTTGCATAAATAATTATTCAGCGTTTGCTTAGAATTAGATTTAAATACTCCTAGAAGAAATGTATACATAGTAGCATATTTATTTCTATATTTAATATTTATTTTCAACTTAAAAATACTGTCCCAGATTATAAGTGAAGCGGTATTGATAGAGTAGGGTGTGCTATTAATATTGCGGCCTACACTATGAATAGTATTACACTCATAAACAAATATAACATATATATATATATATATATATATATATATATATATATATATATATATATATAAGCAATGCTAGACTTTATTTTTGTGTGTATTGTAATGTCTGTTCATTTTCCCTAGGGACTTGCTCTCAGGCCGGTCTGGGCCAAAACTGCATGTGACTCTAGAAATAGTGCAGCTTTTTAAGAGTGCTATAGCACCATAGCTGAGCAGTGTTTCAGGGTCATGTGATGTGTTCCCGGTCCGATCTGGGAGTACTGTTCCACTTTTCTTGTTTTGCTTGTGCTTAAGGGTGATTACAAAAGTCTGTGAACCCTGACAAGTTCCCAGTTTGTTTGAATATGAGCTTGCACCTGTGTGTGAGCCTGCATTTGTGTGGTTGCATTAGGGTCCCAGGTTTTGGAAGAGACCTTGACGTGGTACCTGGGCTTGTCCCATTTAGCCAAATGCGGTAACTGACTCTTCCAGTTTGCTTTTAAACTTAGCTGAGAGTTTGTGAGTGAGTGCTAGACTTTATTTTTGTGTGTATTGTAATGTATACATAAATATATATACAGGGAGTGCAGAATTATTAGGCAAATTAGTATTTTGACCACATCATCCTCTTTATGCATGTTGTCTTACTCCAAGCTGTATAGGCTCGAAAGCCTACTACCAATTAAGCATATTAGGTGATGTGCATCTCTGTAATGAGAAGGGGTGTGGTCTAATGACATCAACACCCTATATCAGGTGTGCATAATTATTAGGCAGCTTCCTTTCCTTTGGCAAAATGGGTCAAAAGAAGGACTTGACAGGCTCAGAAAAGTCAAAAATAGTGAGATATCTTGCAGAGGGATGCAGCACTCTTAAAATTGCAAAGCTTCTGAAGCGTGATCATCGAACAATCAAGCGTTTCATTCAAAATAGTCAACAGGGTCGCAAGAAGCGTGTGGAAAAACCAAGGTGCAAAATAACTGCCCATGAACTGAGAAAAGTCAAGTGTGCAGCTGCCAAGATGCCACTTGCCACCAGTTTGGCCATATTTCAGAGCTGCAACATCACTGGAGTGCCCAAAAGCACAAGGTGTGCAATACTCAGAGACATGGCCAAGGTAAGAAAGGCTGAAAGACGACCACCACTGAACAAGACACACAAGCTGAAACGTCAAGACTGGGCCAAGAAATATCTCAAGACTGATTTTTCTAAGGTTTTATGGACTGATGAAATGAGAGTGAGTCTTGATGGGCCAGATGGATGGGCCCGTGGCTGGATTGGTAAAGGGCAGAGAGCTCCAGTCCGACTCAGACGCCAGCAAGGTGGAGGTGGAGTACTGGTTTGGGCTGGTATCATCAAAGATGAGCTTGTGGGGCCTTTTCGGGTTGAGGATGGAGTCAAGCTCAACTCCCAGTCCTACTGCCAGTTTCTGGAAGACACCTTCTTCAAGCAGTGGTACAGGAAGAAGTCTGCATCCTTCAAGAAAAACATGATTTTCATGCAGGACAATGCTCCATCACAGGCGTCCAAGTACTCCACAGCGTGGCTGGCAAGAAAGGGTATAAAAGAAGAAAATCTAATGACATGGCCTCCTTGTTCACCTGATCTGAACCCCATTGAGAACCTGTGGTCCATCATCAAATGTGAGAGGCTGTGGTTGCTGCTGCACGCAATGTTGATGGTGAACAGATCAAAACACTGACAGAATCCATGGATGGCAGGCTTTTGAGTGTCCTTGCAAAGAAAGGTGGCTATATTGGTCACTGATTTGTTTTTGTTTTGTTTTTGAATGTCAGAAATGTATATTTGTGAATGTTGAGATGTTATATTGGTTTCACTGGTAAAAATAAATAATTGAAATGGGTATATATTTGTTTTTTGTTAAGTTGCCTAATAATTATGCACAGTAATAGTCACCTGCACATACAGATATCCCCCTAAAATAGCTATAACTAAAAACAAACTAAAAACTACTTCCAAAACTATTCAGCTTTGATATTAATGAGTTTTTTGGGTTCATTGAGAACATGGTTGTTGTTCAATAATAAAATTAATCCTCAAAAATACAACTTGCCTAATAATTCTGCACTCCCTGTATATATATATATATATATATATATATATATATATATATATATATATATATATATATATATATATATATATATATATATATATATATATATATATATATATATATATTCATATTAACAGTAATTTATATGTTTATTATGGAAATAAATGTATTAAAAAGATCTGGTATATGACAAGGTGTTGGACTAGGAAGAGCTCAAAGGTGTGTGTATATATATATATATATATATATATATATATATATATATATATATATATACAGAGAGAAGAGCACTTACAGAAATGAAATGAACAACCATTGTTTTGTAACAGAAATGAACAAACAATCAGGTAGATTAAGAGTTATGCGCACTATAGGGAATTTAACGAAGGCAACAAAAGTTGCGTTATTACACCCTCTATAGCGCAGCCATTACAAGTTTTCAAACAGCCGGCTTGTGTGTGCAATATGGTTGCGATGAGCTCCATACCGCACAAAATAAAAGCGCTGTTTTGACGTGCTCGTGTACGCTTTCCCCATAGACATCAATGGGGAGAGCGGGTTAGAAAAAAACCTAACACCTGCGATCACGGAATGAAAAGCTCCGTAAGGCAGCCCCATTGATGTCTATAGGGAAAAAAAGTTACATTTAACACCCTAACATTAACCCCACGTTTAAACACCCCTAATCTGCTGCCCCCGACATCGCCGCCACCTACATTATGTTATTAACCCCTAATCTGCCACTCCCGATATCGTCGCCACCTAAATAAATCTATTAACCCCTAATCTGCCGCTCCCGATATCGCCGCCACTATAATAAAGTTATTAACCCCTAAACCTCTGGCCTCCCACATCACTACCACTAAATAAACATATTAACCCCTAAACCGCCAGCCCCCCACATCGCAAGAACCTAAATTAAACTATATTAAACCCTACCCTAAACCTAACCCTAACGTAACCATAACCCTAACCATAAACCTAACCCTAATACCCCCTAACTTTAACATAATTAAAATAGAGCTAAATTAAAGTTACAGTTATTAACTAAATAATACCTATTTAAAACTAAATACATACTTACCTGTGAAATAAAACCTAAGCTAGCTACAATATAACTAATAGCTATATTGTAGCTAGTTTAGGTTTTATTTTTATTTCACACGTAAGTTTGTATTTATTGTAACTAGGTAGACTACCTAGTTAAAATAAATACAAACGTACTTGTGAAATAAAACCTAAGCTGCCTTACACTAAAACCTAACATTACAAAAAATAAAAAACACTAAAATTACAAAAAATAACAAAACCTACCATTACAAAAAAACAAACAAATGAAATTATCCAAAACAATAAAAATAAAACATCCCAAAATAAAAAACCCTAATCTATAATAAACTACCAAGGGCCCTTAAAGGGGCCTTTTGTGGGTCCTTAAAAGGGCCTTTTGTAGGGCATTGCCCTAAAGATATCAGCTCTTTTTCTACAAAAGAAAAACAAACATTGCATGTTGCATCTGAAATCTTCGGAAGAGCTGCCGTTACTTCGGACATTTTTTCACATTCATATCTCCATCCGTGAGCGTACCTCTTCAGGGAGTACAAAACCCTGACATTTCTTTTTCTACAAAAGAAAAACAAACACCCCGTAACAGTATACAGGCACCCAAACCTACAAAATAAAAATAAAGTAAAACCAAATCTACCCATTGCCCTGAAAACGGAATTTGTATGGGTTTTGCCCTTAAATGGGCATTCAGCTGCCCATTAAAAAAAGGCTATTCTAAAAAGAAAAACCCACCCCAAAACAAAAAAGAATTACACAAAATAACAAACAAATTATCCGAAATAATAATAATTATTCCTATTCTAATACCCATTTTAAAAAAACACCCCAAAATAAAAGAAACCTAATCTATAATAAATTACCAATAGTCCCTTAAAAGAGCTTTTTGTAGGGCATTGCCCTAAGTTAAACAGCTATTTTACCTGAAAAAAATACAAAGACCCACTAACATTGCAAACCACCACCCCCCCCAAACCCACAAAATAAAAAAAACTATCTAAAAAAAACTAATTTACCTATTGACCTGAAAAGGGCATTTGTATGGGCATTGCCCTTAAAAGGTCATTTAGCTCTTTTTCTTGCCCTGAAAAGGGCATTTAGCTCTTTTAAGAAATGCCCAACCCCTAATCTACAAAAAACCCACCCAAAAAACCTTAAAAAAACCTAAGACTAACCCCTTTTACGTACTCACAGTTGCTTAAGTCCCGCTTGAAGGATCTTCATCCCAGCGGCTCCATCTTCATCCAGGCAGCTCTATCTTCATCCATCGTGGGACCGGCATCTTCTTCATCCCTGCAGAGGCAGAGCAGTTGAGGCGCAGAAGTGGAGGTCCAGGCGAAGGTCCAAGGCGGAGGTCCAGGCGGAGGTCCAGGCGGAGGTTCATTGATCCGACATGGAGGTCCTCTTCATGCAATCGTCTGCCGCATTCTGAGGATTGAAATGCAAGGTACCCCTTATATACTCGGGGTACCATTGCATTCCTATTGGCTGAAAAATTTGAATCAGCCAATAGGAATTAGGGCTGCTAAAATCCTATTTGCTGTTCAAATCAGCCAATAGGTTGAGAGCTACTAAAATTCTATTGGCTGATTTGAATAGAGGCCAGAAGTTCAAGGTTTAATAGGTTTATTATAGTGGTGGCAGTGTCTGGAAGCGGCGGAATAGGGGTTAATATATTTATTATAGTGTGGCCGATGTTGGGGTGTGGGAAAATAGGGGTGAATAACTTTAGTATACTGGCGGCAATGTCGGGGAGAGGCGGAATAGGGGTTAATAAATTTTATTTGTGGTGGCGATGTCGGGAGCGGCAGATTAGGGGTTAATAAGTTTACTATAGTATTTGCAATGGGGGAGGGCCTCGGTTTAGGAGTTAAGTAGTTTATGGGTGTATAGTGTACTTTGTGACACTTTAGTTATGAGTTTTATGTAACAGTTTTGTTGCGTGAAACTCATAACTACTGCTCTCAGATTGCGAAATGGATCTTTTCGGTATAGGCTGCAACGGAAGCATTTTAGCCTCATCGCAAAACTCGTAATGGCTGCGCTATGGAAGTCCCATAAAAAAACATCCGGCCAGATTACGAGTTTTGCATTATGAGCTATGCGGTGCTACCATGCAGTTTTTTCTCACCGCTCACTTACCTGCAGCGCTGGTAATACAGGTTTTTACAAACCCGGAGTTAAAAGGCAAGAAGTGAGCGTAGAGCAAAATTGTGCTCCATACTGTACTTCAATACCAGCGCTGCTTAAGTGATCGGTGAGCTGGTCGTACGTGCTTGTGCACGATTTCCCCATAGACATCAATGGGGAGAGCCGGCTGAGAAAAAGTCTAAAACCTGCAAAAAAGCAGCGTAAATCTCAGTAACGCAGCCCCATTGATTCCTATGGGGAAACAAATTTTATGTTTACACCTAACACCCTAACATGAACCCCGAGTCTAAACACCCCTAATCTTACACTTATTAACCCCTAATCTGCCGCCCCCGACATCGCTGACACTTACATTATTCTTATTAACCCCTAATCTGCCGCCCCCAATGTTGCTGCCACTATATTAAAATTATTAACCCCTAAATCTAAGTCTAACCCTAATCCCCCCTAACTTAAATATAATTTAAATAAATCTAAATAAAATTACTATAATAAACTAAATTATTCCTATTTAAAACTAAATACTTACCTATAACTAGGTAGAATAGTTATTAAATAGTTATTAACTATTTAATAACTACCTAGCTAAAATAAATACAAATTGACCTGTAAAATAAAACCTTACTTAAGTTACACTAACACCTAACACTACACTACAATTAAATAAATTAACTAAATTAAATTAGCTAAATCACAACCCCCCCCCCCCACTACATTATAGAAAATAAAAAACAAATTACAGATCTTTAAACTAATTACACCTAATCTAATAGCCCTATCAAAATAAAAAAAAGCCCCCCCAAAAATAAAAAAAAAACCCTAGCCTAAACTAAACTATCAATAGCCCTTAAAAGGGCCTTTTGCGGGGCATTGCTCCAAAGAAATCAGCTCTTTTACCTGTAAAAAAAATACAAACAACCCCCCCAACAGTAAAACCCATCACACACACAACCAACCCCCCAAATAAAAGCCTAACTTAAAAACCTAAGCTCCCCATTGCCCTGAAAAGGGCATTTGGATGGGCATTGCCCTTAAAAGGGCATTTAGCTCTATTGCAGGCCCAAAGCCCTAACCTAAAAAATAAACCCACCCAATACACCCTTAAAATAATCCTAACACTAACCCCCGAAGATTTACTTACCGGGAGAAGTCTTAATCCAAGCAGCAAGATGTCCTCAAGGAAGCTGGCAGAAGTGGTCCTCCAGACGGGCAGAAGTGGTCCTGCAGACGGACAGAAGTGGTCCTCCAGACGGGCAGAAGTCTTCATCCAGACGGCATCTTCTATCTTCATCCTTCCGACACAGAGCGACTCCATCTTCAAGACATCCGGCACGGAGCATCCTCTTCAAACGTCGTCTTCTTCAGAATAAATATCACTTTAAGTGACGTCATCCAAGATGTCGTCCCTTAGATTCCGATTGGCTGATAGAATTCTATCAGTCAATCGGAATTAAGGTAGAAAAAATCCTATTGGCTGATCCAATCAGCCAATAGGATTGAGCTCACATTCTATTGGCTGATTGGAACAGCCAATAGAATGCCAGCTCAATCCTATTGGCTGATTGCATCAGCCAATAGGATTTTTTCTACCTTATTTCCGATTGGCTGATAGAATTCTATCAGCCATTTGGAATCTAAGGGATGCCATCTTGGATGACGTCACTTAAAGTGATATTCATTCCGAAGAAGACGTCGTTTGAAGAGGATGCTCCGCGCCGGATGTCTTGAAGATGGAGCCGCTCTGCATCGGAAGGATGAAGATAGAAGATGCCGTCTGGATGAAGACTTCTGCCCGTCTGGAGGACCACTTCTGCCCATCTGGAGGACCACTTCTGCCGGCTTCCTTGAGGACATCTTGCCGCTTGGATGAAGACTTCTCCCGGTAATTGAATCTTCGGCGTTAGTGTTAGGATTTTTTTAAGGGTGTATTGGGTGGGTTTATTTTTTAGGTTTGGGATTTGGGCCTGCAATGGAGCTAAATGACTTTTTAAGGGCAATGCCCATCCAAATGCCATTTTCAGGGCAATGGGGAGCTTTTTATAGTTAGGCTTTTATTTGGGGGGTTGGTTGTGTGGGTGGTGGGTTTTACTGTTGGGGGGGTTGTTTGTATTTTTTTTTTTACAGGTAAAAGAGCTGATTTCTTTGGGGCAATGCCCTTTTAAGGGCTATTGATAGTTTAGTTTAGGCTAGGTTTTTTTTTTATTTTGGGGGGGATTTTTTTTCTTGATAGGGCTCTGAGATTAGGTGTAATTAGTTTAAAGATCTGTAATTTGTTTTTTATTTTCTGTAATTTAGTGGGTTTTTTTGTGATTTAGCTAATTTAATTTTTTTTATTTATATTTAATTTAGTTAATTTATTTAATTGTAGTGTAGTGTTAGGTGTTATTGTAACTTAGGTTAGGTTTTATTTTACAGGTCAATTTGTATTTATTTTAGCTAGGTAGTTATTAAATAGTTAATAACTATTTAGTAACTATTTTACCTAGTTAAAATAAATACAAACTTGCCTGTAAAATAAAAATAAACCCTAAGCTAGATACAATGTAACTATTTAGTTATATTGTAGCTAGCTTAGGGTTTATTTTATAGGTAAGTATTTAGTTTTAAAAAGGAATAATTTAGTTAATGATAGTAATTTTATTTATATTTATTTAAATTATATTTAAGTTAGAGGGTGTTAGGGTTAGGCTTAGGTTTAGGGGTTAAGAAATTTAGAATAGTGGTGGCGACGTTGGGGACGGCAGATTAGGGGTTAATAAATGTAGGTAGGTGGCGGCGATGTTGGAAGCAGCAGATTAGGGGTTAATAAATATTATGTAGGTTGCGGCGATGGCCGGTGCAGAAAATTAGGGGTTAATAAGTATAATGTAGTTGGCAGCGATGTTAGGGGCAGCAGATTAGGGGGCAATAATATTTAACTAGTGTTTGTGAGGCGGGAGTGCGGCGGTTTAGGGGTTAATATGTTTATTATAGTGGCGGCGAAGTCCGGAGCGGCAGATTAGGGGTTAAAAATTTAATTATAGTGTTTGCGATGCGGGAGGGCCTCGGTTTAGGGGTTAATAGGTAGTTTATGGGTGTTAGTGTACTTTTTAGCACTTTAGTTATGAGTTTTATGCTACAGCATTGTAGCATAAAGCTCATAACTACTGACTTTAGAATGCGTTAGGAATCTTGGAAGTAGAGGGTGTACCGCTCACTTTTTGGCCTCCCAGGACAGACTCGTAATACCAGCGCTATGGAAGTCCCATAGAAAAAATGGTTTACAAAGTTTACGTAAGTCGGTTTGCGGTAAGGCCAAAAAAGTGTGCGGTGCCCCTAAACCTGCAAGACTCGTAATAGCAGCAGTAGTGAAAAAGCATCGTTAGAACCTGTTAATGCTGCTTTTTCAGCTTACCGCAAAACTCTAATGTAGCCGATCATTTTTACGTGTGCAGGACTGACGTTGTGTTACAGGCTAAAATGCTTGTGGCACAGCTATACCAATAAGACTTGTAATGGCTGCGGTGCTGTTTTAACGCTGACATTTTTTTTATTTTTTTTTCAGCGTTAAAACCCAAACTTGTAATTTAGGTGAATGTTAGCCTGTTCTATGGCGATTTACCACCTGGGTGCCGACAATGAATGAAAAGGTGAACTTTCTGTTGATTATTATATAGATATTTTCATAATATATTTGCTTTCTAAAAGTATATTAATGACACACATTTATACATATCAATAATTAAAAAAAGAACACAAACCTGTTGCAAGAAAAAATTCTTTCTTCATTTGTAGAAAGAGATAAGATTTCAATCTTGTCTAAGAACCAGCCACTTCCTGTATATAAAGAACACAAGTTATCATCTTGAAGCATGAAGTAAAATACACAAATAATCTGTGTTCTGTTGAAGATTTATATTAGTCAATAAAACACAAAAAATACATTTACATTATGCAAGATTCCTTTAAAGGAATATATCTTTATAGGGAAATTAAGTATGTTTTCTATTTTATTACATCTAAAAAGTAGATAAATATATTTACTATTTTTTTTGTGAAGCATTTTTTTCTAGGGCTTGACTTCTGTCTACCAATAACAATACTTGGGGTTTCTCAGATTTCTGACCTTTTAAATAAGTCAATGAACTATGATAGGCGGAGTCACTTATTTTTGATTATTACTTTTGGTGCTAGAGTATTTTGGTCCTAGATCACTGTAAAATTCACCTAGTAGACATTTATCTCTATTTTAATATGTGTTATGTACGCGCATGAATGCATTTGTATGTGAAATTTGTTTCTCAGAGGAACAGAAGGTCCTTTGCAATCAATAAAATGTATGTAATAAAAAAAAACTACTTCTACACTAGTTTCAGTTTATTTTAAACAGTTTTTAGGTTCTGAAGTAAAAAAAAATATGTTCAATATGTAATTGACCTTATCTTTTTACATGTAACGAAAACAAACAAATAAATACCTAAATAACAAAGAACAGATTACATATAGAAAATTTAAAGCATAGGGTCTCCCTAAAAATAAAAAGTGCCAGTGTTTGTTAATATCCATTATCCAATATGACATTTGTTATCAAAGATCCACAGATTTCCCCTGTCTGTTTATCTGATATTAAAGAGAAAGAATAGAAATTGTCTGGTCAACTTTGAGATAACATTGAGTGATTTTAATGCTCATAAGTAATTTGGATATATCAAAACTGTCATTAAGTATTGGTTGTGTGCATAATTTATAGGCATTTATATATATGGTAATGTTAATTGTTAACATCAATAGTACAGAAAAATCGATACAGGCAAGTAATTTGAAAATAAACAGGAAGTTCCCATACATTCCTCCGGTCTCTAACAAAACGTGACATTAAACCTTATGATCGTTTTCATCTATTGTTTTACATTTGTAAATGGCCTTTTTTTAAAAATAGCTTGTGTTTGTATCTGGAAGCATTTTGTGTTGTTTATGTGCTTACTTCAAAAACAGATTAACTGGTTCTCAATTATTTCTGCGTTGCTTTGTTTGATTTAGTTAATTTTCTGTCCCAGTAAATAGCATTGCTCGCTTCGTTGCCCTCAGCTGGATTTGCCTCAGGGATCTGCACCTTAAAGCTTATTAGGAAAAATGATTTCCCCGCCTAGCCCGTACATTTGTCCTAAATGGGCTAAAGTTTTTGTATTTCAGTTTCACCTTTTGTGACACTGTGCATAAATAATGAAAGAAGTTGCAAAGAATTCTTCATTTTTTTGCCAGATACAGCGCGGTTCACTTAAGGTTAGACTCTCAGTTAAACAAAATCTTTGTTGTTAATGTAAGACATGGTCTGCTGGATAATTTCTTGTTTCTAGAGCACCTAACAAGTCTGTTTCTAAGTATAACCTTTATGTTCGGGAAATCTGATTGTTGTACTTTCCATATTACTTATAACATTGTGATGGCAAAAAACTGTAAATGTTTTCAGTGGATTAATATAAAACCAGCCATGCAAATCAAGTGACCTACAGTTACTTTATTACTACAGAGTCTGTGTATAAGGGAATACCCCTAATGAAGTGTTGACAATAAAATATCATGTTCAAGTACTGTTAGGAAAAAAAAGGCTTAAAAACAATATTAAAATAGGACACAATATAAAAGATAACAAGTAAACATTATCTTCTCTTTGAGATTTTTTTTTTATTTTTTATTTATTTATTTTGCTTTCAAAAGGGTCAAAAGCATAGGCTTCCAGTGGTTTCCTCTCTTCCTCATTTACCATAAAGGCTTTGGATTGACTTGACTGTAGGCCCACTAAATATAATAGCAACAGCTCTCTACCAACAGGTTGTAATTAACAGCAACTGTATATACTATCTGACGAGGGTCATAAAATATATTTACCAGCTGTATTCTAAACCATGTGCAATTAACTGTGACCTGCCAATAAGCAGCTGAATTTACAATCTCAAATAATCTTGATGCACAAGACACTGTATTGTAAAATGTCATTTCATTAGGTGGCTGGGGAGGATGCTATGCACTCTCACCATTCATTACCATAGCACCCAAAACCTTATAGGTGCCATTTGGCCTGAATTTTTAAGGTAGTGCATGTTTTAATATGCAGTGTTCTATAAAAAATAGGGAGAGGCATTGGATGGAAAAAAGGGTTTTTTTTTAAAAAAAAAAATGGCAGGAATAGGTACAAGAAGACAATGACCCACACCATCCCTTTATGCCCTTAATTTTTAGTTTTGTTTTTAACTTTTTGTACTCAAAATTTTGCATTCTAGATCTCCTCCTAATCACAATAGTTTAAGGTTCTCATATTTAGTGATTGAGACAGTGTTGGCAGGGTAACTGTCAGGTAGTGTTTACATGGTAAATGTCAGGTAGTGTTGCCAGGGTAACTCAATCAGATTGTCTTCTACATGTAACACTACTGGATTTTTAAGATTTAGTATTAAATTAGATCATTTAATGGGTGTTAAAATCAACAGTTAACTTTTGATCTCTTTTAGGAGAATTCAGAGGGGGACAATATTTTTTAACAATATCCATTTCTACCGAGCTTTAACAAATATTTGACTTGGGGAGATGTTTTTTTTTTATTTTTTTATTTTTTTTATTTATTTATTTTTTAAAAAGGGAGCCAGTATTTTCAATACCAAATAATTTTAGTGAATGGATTGTGATGTAATCCAAATGTGAAAAAATAATAATCATGGAACAGCCCTTACTACATAGTAAAGGCAAATTAATCTATTAAAATTATTCAGCCTTGCTTTCATATTGTTAGTGGCTTATACTGAAAGGGAATACTAGTAAGGACACATTTTGACTGTGAACATTCTTATCTATTTCTTATTTTAAGAAGACATTTTAACAGTATCAAGAATGAATGTGAATACACATTTGTACAAGAAAATGTCAAAGTTTCTATTTTCAATAAGCAGCAAAATGCAAGACATATTTTAGTGATGTGTTTCCTTGCAGCAGGTTATTATGAACTATCATGTTAAAAGGCAAAGTGTAGATATTCTGGACTCACAAGTCCTTCATTACCTGAAATATTGGACTAGGTGTCAGTTTTCTCTCATGTATATGACTTGTGAAGAGACACTAAACCGTAATTGCTATGTCTGACTAGGTTATTAAAGGGATATTAAACTTTTTTTTTTTAACTGTTCCTAACTAGCCTCAACAGAGTAGATAGAACAAGAGAAAATTCTTTTAAACCAAGTGCCCATTATTATATGGAAACAAAATTGTAAACTTGTTTTTGTAATTTAAATACCAAATATTATTACTATTATCGGTTATTTGTAGATTGCTAACAGATTCCGCAGCACTATAAACATAGACGGAATACAAGGAAACATTTATAGGAATCAGACGGGTAGAGGGCCCTGTCAAGAGTCGCTCAGTTGTAGTCAGCTCTAAAGAAGGTGATCTACAAACAGCATGGCTCTTAGGCTTACATGCTAAGGGGGTTCAAGGGGATAGCAATGGAGGAGAGGAACTGGTATAAAGGGAGGTTAATGTAGGTTGTATGCATCCCTGAAATGTAGAGTCTTTAGGGAGCGCTTGAAGTTTTCAAAACTAGGGGAGATTCTTGTGGAGCGAGGCAGAGAGTTCCACAAGATGGGAGCCAGTCTGGAGAAGTCTTGTAAACGGGAGTGTGAGAAGGTAACAAGAGAGGAGGAGGTTGTGAGAAGAGTGAAGGGGACGGGAGGGAGAGTATCTGGAGACAAGGGGGCCTATTTATCAAAGTGTCAACTATGTTGCATTCGCCGGCGTCAATATGCTCGCTAGACATCGCTGCTGCGGATCTGAATACGATCTCCTTATTTATAAAAAATGCCGGCAAAAACATGCGCGTCAAGTACATTACGAAGAGCATCGGACTGGTGTTAACTAACAGTCATCGATGTTGCGGTTATGGTTTTTCACAAATGTATTTATACCATTTCATTACTGCCCATGAGCAAGCACATTTCTCTAAAGCTAATCTTTTTATTTTTCATCTGTTAATGTCCAAGAAATAGATTGATTTATACATCAACAAACAATATTTCATAGAAAGTTATTTTTATATTTATTTGCTATATGATACTTTCACAGAAATTAATGTGTATTTGTATTTCTAGGAGTCATATTTTTTTTATTTTTTTTTATTATTATTAATGCTAGAATTTGTACATATATCTTTGCACATACTTGTGTGTATGTGTATATATATATACAGTATGTGTGTGTTATGTCAGAAATATTTTGCAAACATATTAACATGCCCCTAAGTTCCTTTTTTTGTTCTAAACAATGTTGTCTGTCATATCTCTGTGTTTATTTATACCACTATATGTATATATTGTAAATTTATTATTATTCTGAGCAGGAATAATTGCAAATATAACATGTAATCAGAGATTCATATGTATTTATTTGCAATCAATTGATATTTTAAAGGGATAGGAAAGTAAAAATTTAAGTTGCATGATTCAGATAGAGCATGTCATTTTAAAACACTTTCAAATTCAGTTCAATTTTAAATGTGCTTTGTTCTCTTGGTATCCCTTGTTGGAAAAGCATACGCACATATCCTACACTAGTGGGAGCTAGATGCTAATTGGTGCCTGAACACATTTGTCTCTTGTGATTGGCTAAATAGATGTGTTCAGCTAGCTGCCAGTAGGGCTATGCTGTTCCTTTAGCAAAGGATAACAAGAGAATAAAGCAAATTTGATAATAAAAGTAAATTGGAAAGTTTAAAATTGTATGTTCTATCCAAATCATGAAATAATATTTTGGGGTTTCCTGTCCCTTTAAGAGCTGGGCCAGGCTTCTCTCTGCACCTGTCTAACCCCTCCTGATTGCAATCTATTTTGAAAAACCACCCCTCCACAGGTGTTATAAAATGGGCTGGCATATAAGATGACATTTCTTATTGAAAAATAAATTAAAGAGAAGGAAGAAATACACTGAAAATAGCATGCCAGTAAAGAGGTGATTTTATTTTCTGCTGTATCTGAATCATGACAGTTTAAAGTTAGGTGGGCTATCCCTTTGAGCTATCAGCTTAAGATTCTATTGAATCAAACATCAATTCGAATTTTAAAATCCTTGTCCAGTGTAAAATATTACACTGGGTGTCCTAATGTCAGCATCAATGTTTATCTTTAATACTAATTTCACATATACAGTACATACTTTCAAAGTATAATGCACAATGTAACAAATGGCACTTACAAGTTCTGATGAGTGATCAATGACACAAGTATTGAGCAATTTGATTCCTTTAGTGATAGTTTATAATGTGTATTTGAATTAGATTGGCTGATGTCATAAATCATGCGATCATGCATATTCCAATCAAAAGTGGTGGAAAAATTCACTAGTAGAAATATTATTATCCCCTTGCTTTGTAATGAGACAAAATTGTAGCATATTCCATAAGTAGTAATGTATTTTTTATTTTTATCCATATATCTACTAGTGCACCAAATGTGGAGCAATAATATTGTTTGATTTAGAAATGGTATACAATTTTTATAAAGTTACTCATTTACTTTTATTATGTAATATACTTAATTCTTTTGCAGCATCGAACATAAGCTTTCTGTGTTTTCCGACTCCCATTGAGTTCTATGGCATCCGCGACCTTAAAGGTGGTGGATTAAAAACTAGGTACGCTGAGTCGGAAAAGACGCGAGCATAACTGTAGAATTTTTGATAACTTTGTGAGAGCTTCAAATAGTGTCGATTAGGAGGGCGAATGAACACAATTCTGCTCGAATACCACGGTTTTCAACTCGCATCGATCTGTGTCGGATTGAGATCACGGGATTGTTTTTTACGTCACAAATTTCAACATTTGCCCATCTTGATGCTTTGATAACTACGGCGGATAAATCTCGTGACAATTACGATTCGGAATTCCAGCATATTTTCAGTTGACGCTTTGATAAATAGGCCCCAAGCTCTGAGATATAGGGGGGAGCAGTGCAGTTGAGGACTTTGTATGTCAGAGTGAGAATTTTGTGTTTAATCCTGGAGGCAAGAGGAAGTCAGTGAAGGGATTGGCAGAGGTGCAGCAGATGAAGAGCGATGTGTAAGAAAGATAGCCTGGCAGAGGCATTTATTATGGATTGTAAAGGAGCTAGGCGACAGCTGGGGAGACAGAGTTGCAGTAATCGACGGAAAAGGATGAGAGAGTGGATTAAAATCTTAGTTGTGTCTTGTGTAAGGAAATGTCTGATTTTAGAGATGTTTTTAAGGTGGAAGTGGCAGGATTTAGCCAAGGACTGAATGTGAGGAGTTAAAGAAAGATCTGAGTCAAGTGTGACCCCAAGACATCGGGCATGTGGGGTAGGAGTAAGAGATGTGCAAAAACAAAATTTATGCTTACCTGATAAATTTATTTCTCTTGTGGTGTACCCAGTCCACGGATTCATCCATTACTTGTGGGATATTCTCCTTCCCAACAGGAAGCTGCAAGAGGATCACCCACAGCAGAGCTGTCTATATAGCTCCTCCCCTAACTGCCACCTCCAGTCATTTGACCGAAGACAAGCAAGAGAAAGGAGAAACTATAGGGTGCAGTGGTGACTGTAGTTTAAAAAATAAATAACACCTGCCTTAAAATACAGCACTGTAAGATGAGACCGGCACAGGGCAATGCCTTCCTAGGCTCTGATGCAAATTGGTCAAGCTGGCGGCCTCCAGCTCCACAATGCAAAACAATCAAACAGTCCACAGCATCAGTTAAGTAAAGGAATCTTCTTTATTAAATGATTAAAAGCATACAAGACAGGTATGCGACGTTTCAAGACCGCAGTCTCTTAATCATGCATACACAGTAATGCACCTGTCTCTTAATTTAAAGGCAGTGTCAACCAATCACATTCAGGATCCAAAATAACACACCTTGTGCTTGGATTAACCTTTTCATCTCTTGCTTACACATATAAATACAATTGTGATTTAAGTATGTGGATACTGCCATTCCGTAGATAGAGACACTAATAAAAACAATGTATTTACACAAAGAACAGGTAAATTACAAAATACAGGTAAAAAGCAAATGTACATATACAGAAATGTTATTATATCTCGATTTCGCATCTCTTTTTATTTAAAGACTTAAATGCATATTTATACAAATTTTTAAAGACACTGCTATTATGTTTTATACAATGTATTAACTCTTTGTCTTAATCCTGTAGAGAACGAGATATAGAAATTATCCTGCATTAACTATGAATTTATTTACAACCCTGAACCTTAGGAATACACTCATGATAAAGTAATCAAGAGAGTAAATAGAGGAGGAGGTGCATTACTGTGTATGCATGATTAAGAGACTGCGGTCTCGAAACGTCGCATACCTGTCTTGTATGCTTTTAATCATTTAATAAAGAAGATTCCTTTACTTAACTGATGCTGTGGACTGTTTGATTGACCTGCCTTAAAATGACAGGGCGGGCCGTGGACTGGATACACCACAAGAGAAATAAATTTATCAGGTAAGCATAAATTTTGTTTTCTCTTGTAAGGTGTATCCAGTCCACGGATTCATCCATTACTTGTGGGATACCAATACCAAAGCTATAGAACGCGGATGAAGGGAGGGACAAGGCAGGCGCTTAAATGGAGGGCACCACTGCCTGTAAGACCTTTCTCCCAAAAACAGCCTCCGAAGAAACAAAAGTATCAAATTTGTAGAATTTAGAAAAGGTATGAAGCGAAGACCAAGTCGCCGCCTTACAAATCTGTTCAACAGAAGCCTCATTTTTAAAAGCCCATGTGGAAGCTACTGCTCTAGTGGAATGAGCTGTAATTCTCTCAGGAGGCTGCTGGCCAGCAGTCTCGTAAGCAAAGCGAATTATGCTTCTTAACCAAAAAGAAAGAGAAGTTGATTGAAGATAAACTACATTAAATCACCACACATCTCTTGATACTTCCCTTGTCGAGAGCTGCAAGAGAATGAATGGGGGTGGCAGTTAGGGGAAGAGCTATATAGACAGCTCTGCTGTGGGTGATCCTCTTGCAGCTTCCTGTTGGGAAGGAGAATATCCCACAAGTAATGGATGAATCCGTGGACTGGATACACCTTACAAGAGAAAGACAGTTAGTGACACGGGTTAGCAAGGAAGGAGATAGGTCTGGTGCAGAGAAGTAGATTTGGGTGTCGTCGGCATACAAATGATATTGGAACCCATGGGACTTTATTAGGGAACCTAATGATGACGTGTAGACTGAGAAGAGTAGGAGACAGGGTGTGAAACTAACGCCAAAAAAGTTGCGTTATTTCACTCTCCATAGCGCTGCCATTACGAGTTACTGAAAAGCCTCCTTGTGCGTGCGATATGGTGGCATTAAGTTCCATACCGCACAAATCCAAGGGCTGATTTGACGTTCTTGTGCACCTGAAGTACAGAATGAAAAATTTCCATAACATAACCCTAAATAAAGCTATTAACCCCTATTCTGCTGATTCCCGGCATCGCCAACACTAATAAAAGTTATTAACCCCTAATCTGCCGCTCCCCGACATCGCCAACACTTTAAAAAGTTATTAACCCCTAATACACTGCCCCCGACATCGCCAATATTATAATAAAGATATTAACCCATATTCTGCCGCTTCCTGACATCGTTGACACTATAATAAAATTATTAACCTCTAAACCTCCAGCCTCCCACATCGCCGCCACTAAATAAACCTATTAACCCCCAAACCTCTAGCCCCCACACATCGCTGCGACTAAATAAACCTATTAACCCCTAAACCACCAGCCCCTTCACTAATTAAACTATTAACCTCTAAACCTAACTCCCCCCTAACTTAAAATTAAAATTACAATATAACTATCCTAAAATAAATAAAAACTTACCTGTGAAATAAAAATAAACCTAACATTAAACTATAAATTAACCTAACATTACTATTCTAATAAAATAAAAAATACTACCAATTAAAAAATCTAAATTACAAATTTAAAAAAACCTAACACTATGAAAAAAAATAAAAAATCTAAAATTGCAAAAAATAATAAACACTAAATTACAAAAAATAAAAAACACTAAGCTTACAAAAACAAATAAACGAAACAATAAACAATTACACCTAATCTAATATCCCTATAAAAATAAAAAAGCCCCCCAGAATAAAAACACCCCCTAACCTACAATAAACTACCAATAGCCCTTAAAAGGGCCTTTTGTAGGGCATTGCCCTAAGTTAAACAGCTCTTTTACCTGTAAAAAAAATACAAAGTCCCCACAACAGTAAAAGCCACCACGCAACCAACACCCCAAAATAAAAAACCTAACTCTAAAAAAACCTAAGCTACCCATTTCCCCTAAAGGGGCATTTGTATGGGCATTGCCCTCTTTTACAAAAGCCCAAAGCCCTATTCTAAAAAGAAAATCCACCCAAAAAAAAAACTAACACTAACCCCATCAAATCTACTCACGGTTCCTGAAGTCTGGACATCCATCTTCATCCAGGCAGCGAGAAGTCTTCATCCAGGGGGCAACATCTTCATCCATCTCAGAGATGTCTACTATCTTCATCCCGGCAGCGCGAAGCGGATCTATCGTGGAAGCCGATCCCATCATGCGCGGAGCGTCCTAGTCATACGGTCACCGCCGTACACTGTAGTTGAATGCAAGGTAGCCATTTCAAAATGGCGTACCTTGCATTCCTATTGGCTGATTTGATTCTTTAAATTCAAATCAGCCAATAGGATGAGAACTTCTGAAATACTATTGGCTGTTCAAATCAGTCTATGGGTTAATAACTTTATTATAGTCTCAGAGAGAGCGGCGGATTAGGAGTTAATAGCTTTCTTATAGTGTTGGCGATGTAGGTGGGCGTGGGTGGCAGATTAGGGGCTAATAGGTTTCTTTAATAGTTGCGATGTGGGTGGGCGGCAGATTAGGGGTTAATACGTTTTAAATAGTGTTTGCGATGCAGGAGGGCGTTGGTTTAGGGGTTTATAGGTAGTTTATGGGTGTTAGTGTACTTTGTAACACTTTAGTTATGAGTTTTTTTAAACATTTTTGTTTTGCAAAATCCATAACTACTGCTCTCAGATGGCGGTATGGCTCGTGTCGGTATAGGCTGTAACACAAGCTTTTTAGGCTTAATGCACAACCTGTAATACCGGCGCTATGAAAATCTCACACTAAAACGTCATTTTTGAGTGCGGAATTGACGTTGCGTTACAGGCTAAAATGCTTGTGGTATAGCTATACCGACACGAATATGCTGCAATTTTCAGCGTTAAAAGCCATACCACAACACTTGTAATCTAGCCTATTGTGTTTAATTTCCCTTTAAATGTATTTTAAACACTAAATACATGTTAGGCAATAGAACTCCCATAAACAGCATGAACAAAAAATGGAAGACTATTAATTGCCAGATATTACAGATTTAACAAAATATTCAATTAAATTTACTTTTTAATTTTATTTAGTTTTAGAAATCTTTGCCCATTTTGCACTACCTCACTGTTGTTATACTAATATAATTCTAGTTATTAAATATAAAACATATGCGTAAGATTAGAGCCTTTCTTTGGTTAGTGAAATCTTGTTACAAATGCAGTCATCAGTCTTATAGGCAGAGCATCTTCAACAAGAAAAATGTTATCTCTTTAATGTAGCCTTTAATTTTTACAACTGATGAATATATAAGGGGCTGTCTATTTTCAGTTATTGTTTTGATTCTAACTTTCTCATTGTGGTGTCCGTTACATTGTAACAGTATAAAAAGATATTTTTAACTATTATTACTATTTATGAGATAGAATAGGATAATCCACTCACCAAATCCTTTTCCATTGTGACCAATTTCTATGTGGACAATGCTTCCCAAAAGTGGGGTAGAAATTTTAAATGTGTCAACCTAAATATATAAATAGAAAAGAAAAATATGATAAAGCTAAATTAACACAGTTTGGCATACTTATATTTTTGCTGTTACATTTAATGTACCGATATTTCATACACATTATTATTCATCAAGTTTTCAAATGTGAACAGGTTGCTAAAAGGTCCTGATACACGATAATACATTAACAGCAGGCCCCTTCAACCAAAAATACCCTTAAACTCCGCCTATTTTCTCTGTGCATTTTATCAGCTTTTCACAGCTATACGGTGCTAGTTCATGTGTGCCATATAGATAACATTGTGCTCACTCCCCTGGAGAAATGCATGCGTCAGCACTAATTGACTGAAATGCAAGTTTGCAGAAAGCACTGAGATAAGGGGCAGTCTGCAGAGGCTTAGATACAAGTTAATCACAGAGGTAAAAATTGCATTAATATTACTGTGTTGGTTAAGCAAAACTGGCACATGGGTCATAAAGAGATGATCTATGTTTTTAACAAATAATCATTTTCAAGTAGATGTTCCCTTTTATTTCCCCCCAAGCCACCCCTTTGGCAATTTGTTGTTTTGGGTTTCCTAGCATAAAGTGTGTTGTTTCTCAAGTACTGTGAATGGTGCCTGTGTTGGGGGAGTGAAGAAGAGGGTAACACCATGTCTGGCTACCCCCTTACGTGTCAGAAATGTGCCAAGAGTGAAACCAAATACTGTGTTAGTCTCTCTTTCTCTCTCTAACCCTCTGTGTGTGGTTGTGTCTCTCTCTCTCTCTAACCCTCTGTGTATGGTTGTGTCTCTCTCTCTCTCTCTCTCTCTCTCTAACCCTCTGTGTATGGATGTGTCTCTCTCTCTCTCTAACCCTCTGTGTATGGTTGTGTCTCTCTCTCTCTCTCTCTAACCCTCTGTGTATGGTTGTGTCTCTCTCTCTCTCTCTCTCTCTCTCTCTCTCTCTTTCTCTCTCTCTAACCCTCTGTGTGTGACAAATGCTACCCTTGCCATACGTGTCCCTGTCGCTGGCCCGGTCTAGATACACATTACACATGTGTTTTAATTTGTAACACAACTAGGATTTCCAGCTGTCTTACAATAAATACTGGAAGACAGCAGGCAAATGAGGCAATGTGAAAAAAGGTAGGTGGCGTTATGATTAGACTACATTACCTACAGTTTCTCGGTTTTTGCAGCCGTTTGTGTGCAAATTAAATTCCGCTCATATTACAAGCTGAAAGTAATTACGAACACGTGAGCACAATCATAATTTACACTAGGATGATTACTGCAAATTCAAAGCTCTGGTTAACTGTTATGCTTGATTAAAATGTGTCACAAAACACATCAAAATTAAGTTTAACATTATAGTTAAACTAATAATAACACTATCTAATAAAATGATTAAATAGAATTGCAATACAGAGTTATAAGGGCTCCAAGATATGAGGTCTCAGGTGTTAGAAAAAAAAGGCTGCAAAGGGCTTTAACATACAGGTACATACATATACATGTCTAAAGATATATTTCTATCTATCTATCTATCTATCTATCTATCTATCTATCTATCATCTATCTATCTATCTATCTATCTATCTATCTATCTATCTATCTATACTGTATATATATACACACAGTACTATGCAAAAGTCTTAGGCCACCATTAGATTTGTTATTTTAGCAAAGTTTTAATGACCATCCATATGCGTTTTTCTCTTTATTAAGATACAAACAGAAAATACAGGAAATAAGTACACAAAATATTTAAAAAAAAACACAATTTTCAGAACAAAATGGCTTCTTCAGGCAAAGTCAATATTTAGTGTGACCTCCCTTGGCACTAAGCACAACTCAAATTCTTTTGGGGAGACTGTCCTGACGTTTTCTGAAGTAATCTGGTATATTATACCAGGCTTCTTCTAGCACTTCCCAGAGTTCTTCTTTAGATTTAGGTTGTCTTTTATTTATTTCTCTGTACAGGTGATCCCATAATGCCTCTATAATATTTAGGACTGGACGCTGAGGAGGCCAGTCCATGACTGTCAGTGTTTTATCAGCTGTTTTTCTCTCCAAATATGATTTCACTGCATTAGCAGTGTGCTTGGGATAGTTATCATGCTAAAAAATAAAACCATTCCCAATCAGATGCTATCCAGAAGGAATGGCATGAGGAATTAAAACCTGTCTGTACTTTTCAGCATTCATGAACCCATCAATTTGGACAATATCACCAACACCACTGGCAAAAATGCAGCCCCAAACCAGGACAGACCTCCACTATGTTTCACTAAAAGCAGAAAGCATTCATTATTCCATCTCTCTCCAACTTTTCTTCTCACATATTTTCGATGATTGGACCCAAAAAAAAATCAAACTTTGATTTGTCACTCCATAATACTCTTTTCCAAAGATCTTCATTGCAATCTTTGTGAGCTTTAGCATATCTTAGCCTTTTCACCCTGTTCCGCTTTTGAAAAGTGGCTTCTTGGCTGCTACCCTTCCACAAAGACCATTCCTGATCAAGCTTCTTCAGACTGTAGAAGGGTCAACTTGGCATCCTGATTTAGCTACAATATGCTGAGCCAGGTCCTTGCTGGACTTCTTCCAGTCTCTCAAAGAAGAAACCAGGAGAAACTTCTCATCAGATTTGAAGTTATAAGTTTTCTTGGCATTCCAGTCCTTTTTTTTTGTTCTTGAACTCTCCTGATATTTAAAATTTATTTTTAAATGCTAGAATACCACATCTTGAGTATCCAGTTTGTTTGCGGATTTCCTTTTGAGAGTGGCCTTGATGATGCAAAAGAATGATTTTATGTCTGTCAAATTCTGTGATCTTTGGCATTTTGAATGGAATGATGTGATTGAAAGTTGGTCTTATTAGCAAGCTTCCAATGAATTAAATTCATTCCACATGTGTATGTAATGCTCAAGCATGTCTTGCCCAAACCTGGTGTAACAGACCTTTTTTACAGCAGTCATTTTGACATGAAATAGTAGGACAAATACAGGTGTTAGCAATGACATTAATTAGGGTTCCATTCCATTTAGGTTTATGAGAGCCAGACTCCTGCTACAGTTCAAGTGTAAGGGGAGGTCACACTAAATACTTGTCACTTTAGTCTAGAAGCTGTTTTTTCAGATGTTTTCTGTTTTGTATACTGCATACAATTATCCTGTATTTTCTGGTTGAATTATAATAAAGAGACTGAAAAATAATTATATATGGTTATTATACCATTACTAAAACAACAAATCTAATGGTGGCCTAAGGCTTTAGCACATCACTGTGTATATATATATATATATATATATATATATATATATATATATATATATATATAATTAATCCAGAGGTACAGGTACAGCGGGTAACCTAAAACCAAACCTTTGGTTTTAGGTTACCCGCTTTACCTGTTTGACATTTGACAAAGGCACAGTAATGTGCCGAAAAGTTATGTCTTCTTTTTATCTTGAATTAATAAATTAATTATTTTAAAAAAAAAGACCATTGAGTGCCTGTACCTCTGGATTAATTGGATACTTTCTAGCAGTGCACCGTGGCATTATTACTTATGGGTGAGATTGTGCTGTCCTTTTTGGGATCTGTATTTACACACACACACACACACACACATATATATATATATGTGTTTATATATGTGTACAAATGTATTTATATGTGTATATAAGTATTACAGACATATGTACAAATATAAACACATTAACACATATATAGACAAATATATAAGTGCATTGTAGCCCTTTGCAGTCAAGTAGCTGAAAACATGTAAAACCCTATTCATGCAATATTCATATTTAATAACGTGTTATACTGTGTATTTACTGTAAATAATTCACATTCCAATGTTCTGCCCATAGCAGAATATGGTCTATGTATTTTAAAAATATATTCCTATATATATCTGTATATATCTATACCTATATATTATAATGTCTATAAAGTATAAATATCTATTTGTGTAAAAATCCATCATATATATATTTAAATATCTCTTTAAGAATAAATAGCACATATTCTGCTATGTACAAAACATTGGATTATGAAATATGCAATATTATCTTATGTTGTGTTTTAAATAACCGAGATCGTGTTTGCGTGACTTGAAGGAAGGTGTTAGTTTTTTTTCAACTTTTTTGGCTTCAATGACTTCTATGGGAAATGCAACTTTGTGTTCACAGCTTCTCAAAGTCTACTTGTTATCGCGACTTTGCGAACCCGAGAACACAAACTTTTCACTGTCAACTCGTAAAACAAGCGCGAATCTCCAAGCACGAAAAATTTACTTCTAGCGGATATAACACTCAAAAGCAAGCTGAAACTACAGCTCCACTCGTAAGATTGCCCAGTGTGAGTATGATTTAAGTATTTAAAATGTTCATTTTGTTGTAATTCATATAATTAGGAAAAAATTGCATCAAGTAAATAATGATATGCATCAGTGTTCTCCCTCAATTTATCTGAATGTGCCTAATGTATGCTGGCATAAATAATTATTGAGACACATAGGCCATTTAATGGGTAAATGCAATTACAATAATCTGTTACACATAACTATAAATGCAGAATGTGTCTAACAAAAGGCAATATAAATTATGTCACTGTATGTGCCCATTTGTTAATGTTACAATCATCTGCTGATTTTGTTAGTCATTTCTCTTTTACTTCTAGATTTGGGATTCACAATATTTAACAATATTGATCATTTAATAACAAATGAAAGTGAACAAAAGTAACAAATAATAACGTGACATTAAGAGGACAAAATACCTAAATTGAAATGTATATAAGTATATTTAAAGTGATGCTAAATTAAATATACTATAATCCTATTCTTAAACTAATATTATTTTTGATACTTATCTTCTTCATTCATCATTCTTATTTTCAGATGCGCTAAAGAAATATTTTAGCTCTGTCATTATTATATTTCTATAGCCCCCCTGGCCACCCACAGCAAAACTTTTCATCTCTAAACCAATAGTCAATTTAGCCATACAGCACTTTTTTTTTTATTTTTAAAGATGTGTCATATGACTAGATTGTTTATTGGTTTAGAGGTGAAAACATCACCTGAATAAAAAAACAAACATAATTTTGCTATGTGCAGCTGGAGAGAGCTATAGAAATATAATAGCAGAGCTAAAGTATTGCTTTAGCTCATCTAAAAATAAAAACAACAAATGAACGTAAGTTTCATAAATAATATACATTAAAAATAGGATTAGAGTTTGTTTTATTTCCCATCATTTCAAGTATTGAATGGACACATTTTTGCAATATGGTTGCATTAGCAAAAAGTCTTCTAGTTAAAGTTATGAATATTTTTATACTGAGGCTAAACCTGTATAACTAAGTGAGAGGGCAGAGTTTTTACTATTAATGAAAGGTGTTCTTACCTGTCCTCTCTCAAAAGGATTATGCTGTTCCAATGGCTGGGTAAGCTGAATAGGTCCAAACAAATCCTTATCACCATACAGAACTATATGCATATTAGAATCTGTGCCTGCTCCTCTCACATCACCAGTGTAAACTTTAATCAGATGTTCCACCTGCTCATTCTCAAAGCTTCCCTTCTGTTTGGATTTAGATTGTTCATAGAGAGTTTCTGCTTGTTCACCTTGGAAAACTTGGCAGATATTAACTTTTTTCCTTATTTCCTGTTGATTGGCACTGATTGTAAAATCCCTAAGAAATTAAATAAAGATACTAAGGACCAATGGATGGACGATAAAAAGAACACAACATACTTTCTATACATAAGTAAACTAATTTGTCTTACAGTACTTCTTTTCAATTTCATTTACTAAAATATCAATAAAGTTTATAAATCTATTTTTGATTTAAAAAATAAAAATATCCAGTAAAATAAAAAATGTCTATATGTTTTGCTAATAGACCACCACTATGGGAAATCATAGACATTCTAGTGGAAAAGTAACATTATTTTATTTATAAAAGCATTTTATTTTCACTCCAGTGTCCCTGCAAACAATGACAATGTTTATATTGGTAGAGTTAGTGACTTTTGAATTTACTATTTTCAAATTGACTTCATTCATTTTGTATCATTTGTTGAAAATCATACATATGTGGGCTCAGGCTAGCAATGCACTTATAGGAGCTAGTGATTGGTGTTGACATACATGCATACATACATACATGCTTCTTGTTATTGGCTTAAAGGGACAGTATACACCAATTTGTATTTAACTGCATGTAATAGACACTACTATAAAGAATAATGTGCACAGATACTGATCTAAAAATCCAGTATAAAACCTTTTAAAAACTTACTTAGAAGCTCCCAGTTTAGCACTGTTTAAAAGGTTAGCTTCCCCCTCCACCTTCCTCTGCATATGAAAAGACTCTTTACACAAACAGAAGCAAGCTGGAGTAGGTATATTGTACATAATTATTCTCTTAACACTTTGGGGCTTGGTTAGGAGTCTGAAAATCTGCCCAATGTTATTTAAAAATTAGCAAAACTATAAAAAAAAGGCTGTATAGGCTATATAAATGGATCAACTACAAAACATCTATGCAAAGAAAAATCTAGTGTATAATGTCCCTTTAATGATGTATTCAGCTAGTTCCTAGTAGAGTATGTATTCTCTGAAGCTGGCTTTAACAACATGTTTAACCAAATTATTGGCGTAAAACACAAAGTCTCATTCTCAAAAAATATCCAGCCTGGACTGAAATGATAGTGCTAATTTCATAGGAGTGGAACTCAATTCTCTAAGAAAAATGGCTGAAACTTGAAGCCCCAGGGTGTTGAGAAAATAATGAGGCTCTCTAGAGTGTATAATCTAACAGGGGAGAGTGATGCATTGATATAAATTTCCAGTTTGCTCAAAATACATTTTCAGTACATTTTAACTTGTATTTGCTTCTAGCTTATTATACATTACTCTTCTCTCAGATAAATAAGTATATTGTAATTTTTTAACAAACTTCCTCTGAATGAAATTGGGGACATAATAATATATGCTGGTGTAGATGCTTAGTGAACGTAATAAGGGCTATGAGGGACTTTTCAACAAATACTCCTGACCAGCCCAAGAAAATCCTTTTTTTCCAGCTCAGGGAACTCCCCTGTCCCTCCCACTGAAACTACCACACTTATTTTAAATAGAAAAAAATATAAAGTGCAATACAATTTGTAAAAGAAAGAGATAAACATATATTGCTGTAGATAAAATGTAAATACTTTAAAACACAAAATAGAAAATGCAAAGCTTAAATGTAATAAAACTTAAAGAACAAAATCTAAGTTTAAAATACATTAAAATACACAAAATATCTAAAGGTAACAAAACTCCCATTTAATGCAGTGCTATATTGTACTGTGTAGAAATGCAGGAAACACATTTTGGAGATGTGTTGCCAAATTTGCCTTGATCTTTGTGGGATCTAGCAGTGCTGGAGAATTATTTTTTATAATCTCATCTAAACAGAGAGCTTTAGAAAATCAGGCCCACAGTTATATGAGCACAATGACACAATAATAAAATGCTCTAACACACTATAGTATTTTCTTTCTATACCTTTCTGTCCCTTTAAATTTGAGCCAACAAACCCTGACATATTTGTCTGGTGTAAAGTATTTAGGATTCCATTTTGCTTTAGTTTGAAATAATTTCTCATTATGTTTTACAAGATAGTAAAAATGTGGTAATTTGTTAAGTGTATTCATACTGAATTAATGTTTAAGATTTACTAGATGTTTGATGAAAAATGTCACTCAGAAAAAAAGGTTTCTTAGCAACTCCGATCTTTAGAATAAAAGGTTTGTTTTGGTAATATGGCCTTCTGCTGTGTTTGTCAGACAAAAATATTTAAAGAGACAGTCTAGTCCAAAATAAAATTTCATGAATCATATAGGGCATGTCATTTTAAACAATTTTCCAATTTACTTCTATCACCAATTTTGCTTTGTTCTCTTGGTATTCTTAGTTGAAAGCTAAATATAGGAGGTTCATATGCTAATTTCTAAGCCCTTGAAGGCCGCCTCTTAGCTTAGGACATTTTGACAGTTTTTCACCACTAGAGGATGTTAGTTCATGTGTTTCATATAGATAACACTGTGCTCAAAGACGTGGAGTTCCTATGAGCCAGCACTGATTGGCTAAAATGCAATCGGTCAAAAGAACTGAAATAAGGGGGAATTCTGCAGAGGTTTAGATACAAGATAATCACAGAGGTAAAAAGTGTATTTATATAACTGTGTTGGTTATGCAAAACTATGGAATGGATAATAAAGGGGTTATCTATCTTTTAAAACAATAAATATTCTGGTGTAGACTGTCTCCTTAAATTTAGTTAAACTATTTAGTTTATACCTGCCTAGATAATAGATTATTCTTTAACATTTTCCAGGTGTAGTAAATATATTATCCTTCCTAATCTATGCATGGTTAATATTGCTAAATTATATAAGAATATGCATTTGTGATTAATTATTTATTACTTTAGCATTTAATATTTCAGGATTTAATATATTTTATATTCATATTGGTAATTGTCTTTTATATATTAAAAAAATATAGGTAACACTTTTATTATTCATATAATTGTATTAAATAATTATGTATGTTTTATGTATTTGATAAATATGTCTTATTTTCTGCTTCTAGTTGTAAAGGGTACTATGTCCTTTTATACCTAGTACAATTACATATAAATGAAGCACATCAGCATTTTCAAGGCTGAAAGACTTTAAAGAGATAGTCTAGTCAAAATTAAACTTTCATGATTCAGATAAAGTCTTCGTTCTCTTGCTATCTTTATTTGAATGTACAGTTACAAGCCAGCCCATTTTTTGTTCAGCACCTGGGTAGTGCTTGCTGATTGGTGGCTACATTTAAACACCAATCAGACAGGGCTACCCAGGTGCTGAACCAAAAATGGGCCGGCTCCTATGCTTACATTTCTGCTTTTTCAAATAAAGATAGCAAGAGAACAAAGAAAAATATACGAGTAAATTAGAAAGTTGTTTAAAATTGCATGCTCTATATGAATCATGAAAGTTTAATTTTGATTTGACTGTCCTTTTAATGGTGTCCATGTGAACTGAGCACAAATTTAACTTTTTTTTAAGCTTTCATTTGCATAACAAAAATAAGTCTTCTGCTGCTGTTATGCAGGAAGTGCTCCCCATAAACCAGGTAGCTTAGTAAACAGTCACAAGCTTTTATTAACCTGCCATTAAACAACAGCTGTCTAGGTGAAACACCACTAATGTGAATGCAGCCTATTTAAATGTATTTAATCCCATATAAACAAATTAAAAATCCAAAGCAGAACACAGTCAGTCAGTCAATTAGGGGTGATTAATGTAACTGCCAATTAGTGTCCATGTCCTGCTAAGGAGCTACAATTTGTTTGGGTTTCAAACAGGTATTTAGCTATGTGTTTAACTCATTTATAGGGGGTTGAACATATTTATTACAGAGTTTATTTTTCAAGAAGAATGTCCCTTTAATGCATTTTCATGACTTACTCGTTCACATCCAGTATGTAGAGTTCCTTTCTCAAAGGTTCAAATATATACATTTTTCTTATTTGCACTTGGCAGTCTGTAACAATGAAAGTATTAATGTCATTATTATTTTTTTTTTTAAAGTATCCACCTGTCATCAAATCAATTACGTTTCAAATTACGAACCAGTGAGATTCTTTATGAAAGTATGAATGTAAGATCTGTTACAAACCACCCAATCCTCAACTCACTCATCAATGAATATAATTTATACATCCTACTCAGCAGTCCCCTAGAGAAAATGTATTCTTTTAGAATCTCTCCCTACTTCCCTATAGCCCACTTTTATAAATAATCACTTAATACAGATTAATCATGTTTTCCATGATTTCCCCATCATACTCATAGATCAACACCATAATATGCTCATCATAATTCTGCAAAATAAATACATGCACAAGACATAACACGTACCATTATTGCTGCTCATTGTTATTTCAGTGTGATATATTTCTCCAAGCTCCACCGCATTTAATACAGTTTTAAATGACTGTGAATAAAAAAAAACAGCATGTTTATTCTGAGACCAAAATAACAAGAAAATCATGTCTGCATCTTGTGCACATCAAAATATTTCAATTATGTTCACTGTTAGTTACAAGTGATTGAATATAATTAGTTTGTTAATCTTTTTTTTTTTTAGTAAGAAATGCAGGAAAATTATCTTTATGTCCTAGACAGATTGCCAGTTTGGATAAAATGTTACCACCTCAAAAATAATATATGTTCTCTCTCCTTATCTGTCTCCATATTCATCTATTTCCCTTTATTAATCTGCAGAAAGACAAATTTGATAAACTTTCTATTTTTTTTCTTTTAAGATTAAATTACTTTTAATATCTTTGTCATTTTGGTATAAATTGATATTTCCCCATAAAACTTCAGTGGATTGGGGAAATGCAGAACTGTCTGTTATCTGTGTGCATCATCAGGCTGGGTTTTGGAATGTTTACTGATAGCAGCAAATTCAAATGTTTTTCGAGAAGAGCGAGCAAACTATTTACCAGCAGGAATATGATTATTCCATAGAAGTGATAGTTTTATTTGCAAAGACAGAGTACTTGATCAGAACTAGATCAGTGATTTTGCCAACAAAAAGGACTGACAGTGGTGATGTGGCAGTGATATCATCACAAATCATTGAGAGGATCAGTCTATGGAGGGAAGATACATTCTTTCCACAAGAAACAATTAAGTATTTTCATTAAGAATTAAACCTTTACTACTACTACTAAACTAAAGAATATATAGATTAAATCTGCAATTTACTTCTAATAACAAGCTGACATCTTTGATTTGGACTCTTGTTAAAACGTAGCTTCTTTTTTGCTGTGGTTGGTCGGTACACGAGTGTGCATGTATCTTGAACACTTTGTATAACATTTGCATGTATCTTTTGCAACAACTTTTTTCATAGAGTCTGGAACCTTTTACGCCCTCACATTAATAAATATGGCCCTATATGTATAACATTAATACAAACATTTTTTAACTTACAGTTCCCATATAGTGCTTAGGACACATGCACAGATGCATGCTTATGAGCGTGACCCAGCAGGAATTCATGGAAATAAAGTAAAGTTTCAGGAAAACATTCCAAGAGAAAAAGATAGAATTGATCATTTAAATGCACATGAAACCCATAATGTTTCTTTAGTGCTTCTGAGCATACAATTTAAAGAGGGAGACACAACACACTGGTGCTCAGCCAAACCTCCAGTTTACCAGAAAGCTCTAGGGTAAGGCAAACACCCATTGTGTGTGGGCTGAACCAAAACTGCAGCGTGCATCACTACAAAGACAGACAGCCATCCGCCACACAGGATTAAATCAAAGCAAAGTGTGCACTAGTCAGGTAAAAATAAAAAGCTACTTTATTTCAAAAAATGAGCAGGGCAACAGTGTAGGCAAATGTCTGACATGTTTCATCTTCTTTGTATTCTTTGTTGAAGGAGCATTAATGCACTACCAGAAGCTAGATGAACACATTGGGTGAGCAATGCTGCTCCGAGTCTACTTAGGTATGCTTTTAAACAAAGTTTACCAAGAAAACAAAGCAAATTAGATAACGGATGTGAATTAGACAGTTTTATATAATTACATGCTCTGTCTGGATCAGGGAAGTTTAATTTTGACTTTACTGTCCCTTTAAGTCAATTGTTATTTTTTGTAATTGTACAATCTCTCTGAATCATGAAAGTTTATGTTGCCTTCCATGTCTCTAAAAAATCTTACCCTATCCCTTTTTGTGAATTAAAACAAAAAATATTCTAAATGACTTCTGCTGTCTTTAATATTAAAATCTTCACTAAACTCTTTCTAATACCCTCTAGTCCCCAGAGGTATATTTTCAATGCTGAATAATTATGAAATTGGTTGCAAAGTCACCTGTCTACTTATACATCATGAAAAAGCTGACATTTTAAGAATTCCAGTCATTACTTTTTCAACTAAACATAACTAAAATGTTTCTTCTCTATCTTGTCACAAATCTTTTTATACCATTACTAATCTCTGATTAAGTATATATTTCTTCACATGACTGGCCAGGTTAAGTATATTAAACCTGGAATGTTACTGATGTATACACCCTTTGTTATTATTGTAAAAAATGCCAATACCTTATAAATGGATTTTGACTTAAAGGGTTAAAAAAAAATGTCCTTCCTGATGCAGATAGAGTATACAATTTTAAACAACTTTCTAATTTACGTCAATTACGTCTTTTGGTATCCTTTATTGAAAAGCATACTTAGATCAGGAGCTAGCTGCTGATTGGTAGTTTCAATTATATGTCTCTTGTCATTGGCTTATTAAAGTATTTAACTAGCTCCCAGTAGTGCATTGTTCCTCCTTCAACAAAGGATTCCATGAAAATGAAGCAAAATTGATAATAGAAGTAAACTGGAAAGTTGTTAAAATTGTAATTTCTATCTGAATCATGAAATGTTGGCATTCATGTCCCTGAAATACATATATCAGAACCAAACAATATTTATTTTTTAAATTTATAGTAATTCATACAATATGGTGCAAGGTGATGGGAATCTTAAAGAGACATGTTAGTGTAATACAAATATTCTCTAAATCATCAGATATTCATATTATCCTTATTATAATTATTAATATTATTATAGTTATCATCATCTGTATTTGTGCAGCACTATATAGGAGTGGTGTAAATTAGTATTTAGCTCCTATAAAAACCTTTGTAATAAATGGAAAAGTAAAATGATGAATCATCCTGAAGGCTGTTACAATCTCACCCAGCAAATCTCTCATCAGGAAGATATGTGTTTACTTTAAATTCTCTCCATGAAATAATTAAGTATAAAAACAGTTTAAACATTCAACGTATACATGGAGGGAGCTTACACAGCAGGAACCAGTACATGCAATTGGGTTGTGAGGACCTTTTACCACTGTTAGAAAATAGACATCATTACAGGGCTAGATTACTAGTGGAGCACTAATTGTAGCGCGCAAGCGGTGTCAGATTTTTTTTAATTTTTACATGCAACTGAAATAGCATGCATATTACAAGTTGAAAGTAAACGAAAATGTGAGCGTACTCAAGATTTACGCACGTTAGGTTAGGGCGACTTCAAAACTTGCATAAATACAGCATATATACATGTAAACATACAGTTACACTCATATTAACCCCTTGAGTGCTAACGACGGCTCTGAGTTGTCGCAGAGTTTCCCACTTAGGTGCTAACGACGGCTCAGAGCCGTCGCAAGCACTCTCCCACCTTAAGGGAGATCTGGGGGCTCCCACCCGCTCCTACCCCCTTCACTTTATGTGCAGTGACGTCACGCGCAATGACGTGATGACGTCTCCGCGCAACTTTATTTCAACTTAACAATGTTAAGTATAGGAAAAGAGGGCATGCTGCTTAGAAGCCTGTATCTCAGGCATCTAAGCAACTGCAGACCCCCAAGACCCACCGTTGGGTAACCTTTCCAACAGTGTAAGTCTTGGGGATGGAAAAAAAAAGAAAAAAAACCTTTGAACAGCTTAGCACCCAGGTGGGAAAGTGCTTAGCACTCAAAGGGTTAAAGACACTTTCTGATAAAAATTAATAAAATAAATAAATATATATATATTTAATAAATACAATAAAATAAAAATAATAAAACAGTAATAAGAGTTCAACGATATATGGTAGATGTTATTTGAAAAAAAAGGGCTGCAATGAGTTTTTCTAATATACAGTATCCCACAAAAGTGATTACACTCCTCACATTTTTGTAAATATTTTATTATGTCTTTTCATGTGACAACACTGAAGAAATGACACTTTGCTACAATGTAAAGTAGTGAGTGTACAGCCTTATAACAGTGTAAATTTGCTGTTCCCTCAAAATAACTCAACACACAGCCATCAATGTCTAAACCGTTGGCAACAAAAGTGAGAACACTCCTAAGTGGAAATGTCCAAATTGGATCCAAAGGGTCAATATTTTGTGTGGCCAATATTATTTTCCAGCACTGTCTTAACCCTCTTGGGCATGGAGTTCACCAGAGCTTCACAGGTTGCCACTGGAGTCCTCTTCCACTCCTCTATAAAAACATCACAGAGCTGGTGGATGTTAGAGATCTTGCGCTCCCCCACCTTCAGTTTGAGGATGCCCCACAGATGCTCAATAGGGTTTAGGTCTGGAGACATGCTTTTTCCAGTCCATTACCTTTACCCTCAGCTTCTTTAGCAATGCAGTGGTCATCTTGGAGGTGTGTTTGGGGTCGTTATCATGTTGGAATACTGCCCTGCGGCCCAGTCTCTGGAGGGAGGAGATCATGCTCTGCCTCAGTATGTCACAGTACATGTTGACATTCATGGTTCCCTTAATGAACTGTAGCTCCCCAGTACCAGAAGCTCTTATACAGGCCCAGACCATGACACTCCCACCACCATGCTTGACAGTAGGCAAGACACACTTGTCTTTGTACTCCTCAACTGGTTGCCGCCACACAAGCTTGACACCATCTCAACCAAATAAGTTTATCTTGGTCTCATCAGACCGCAGGACATGGTTTCAGTAATTCATGCCCTTAGTCTGCTTGTCTTCAGCAAACTGTTTGCAGGCTTTCTTGTGCATCATCTTTAGAAGAGGCTTTCTTCTGGGACGACAGCCATGCAGACCAATTTGATGGAGTGTGGCGTATGGTCTGAGCACTGACAGACTAACCCCCCACCTATTCAACATCTGCAGCAATGCTGGCAGCACTCATACGTCTATTTCCCAAAGACAACCTTTGAATATGAGGGGTCTTGGCAATCTTCTTATAGCCTAGGCCTTCTTTATGTAGAGCAACAATTCTTTTTTTAGATCCTCAGAGAGTTCTTTGCCGTAAGGTGCCATGTTGAACTTCCAGTGACCAGTATGAGCGAGTGTAAGAGTGATAACACCAAATTTAAGACGCCTGCTCCCCATTTACACCTGAGACCTTGAAACACTAACAAGTCACATGACACCAGGGAGGGAAAATGGCTAATTAAGCCCAATTTGGACATTTCCACTTAGGGGTGTACTTACTTTTGTTGCCAACGGTTTAGACATTAATGGCTGTGTGTTGAGTTATTTTGAGGGGACAGCAAATTGACACTGTTATACAGGCTGTACACTCATTACTTTACATTGTAGCAAAGTGTCATTTCTTCAGTGTTGTCACATGAAAAGATATAAAACAATATTTACAACAATGTGAGGGGTGTACTCACTTTTGTGGGATAATGTATAGGCATACATACAAATGTCAAAATATGTGTATGTATGTATGTATAAATACATATTTCACATACCAATGTTCTTAACATAGGGGAATATGTTTGAAGTATTTTTATATATATATATTTATATATATATATATATATATATATATATATATATATATATATATAATCTGTATATACCTGTATATATCTATACCTATATATACGGTTATGACTGCGACAGCACAGCCGAAATGTGTAAGCCTTATTTGATTCTCACTTGTGAGAGCTTCCTGTGTTTAATTTGAATCCATCACAATAAAAGTCAAGTTTTATGGAAACTAAGAACAGCCAGGTTTGTTTCCCTTTTTTCAGCTTTATATAAAATTATGTATTATCTTTTTTGCTAACTCATGATTTTTTTCTCTTTGGGTATTCTATCTCCAAAGATGTAGGATGGCTATGGGTGCGAAATTTGCCCCTCATATGCCAACCTGTTTTTAGGTTGGTAGGAATTTACCCAGATCTTTGGAGATAGAAATCTGTTTAAAGCTAGCATCAAACTATACAGGAGATTTATTGATGTGACAGGACCCTGACAGTGACATGAATATCTTTATTGATTGGCTAAATGAGAATGATGTAGGCTTGAAATTCACGTTTTAAACTAATCCCCTCCAAGTTAACTTTTTGGATTGAACTCTAATTAGGTCTGATTTTGGTGGGATCACAACCATGGTATATTGTAAACCTATATGCGGCAATTGCCTACTCCATGGGAATACCTGCCATCCCAGACACACACCATTTGTTGTTGCCAAGGGTCAGTTCTTACGCCATAGGTGGAATTGCACACAGTTGGAGGATTTTAACAAAGAGGCTGACCTACTAGAGCAGAGGATACATGAGAGGAAATATAAGGCCTATGACATTAAGAGTGCTAGAAAAGCTGTTGAGAGCACACCTAGAGAACACTACTGGAGAGATTCTGAGACCAAAAGTGAGACTTGTCTCCACTGTACTGCCACTTATGTCATCTATTTTTTCTTGTGTGACAAATGTGGGGTCCAATATGTGGGTCTCACTTCAAGAGACATGAAATCTCGTATTCGGTAACAAATGTCCAATATAACTATTGGAAGATCATCTACCCCTTTGGTACAACACTTTGCTGAAACCACAACAGTAAACTAGACACCTTTAAATGGTGTATTATAGAGAAAGTCCTAAGACCGAAAAGGGGAGGTGACCTGGACCAATTGTTGGCTAAAAGGGATGTCTACTGGATACTAAGGGGCATATTTAAGAAGGTGCGAGCATCGATAAATGCCAACAGCATACGCTCTCTGCATTTATCATTTCTTGTGAACTGCTGGTGCAATACCACCCCCTGCAGATTCGAGGCCAATTGGCCATTAGCAGGGGCTGTCAATCAACTCGATCGTATTTAATAGGGTTGATTTCTGGCTATGCCTGTCCGTCTCCTCAGAGCAGGCGGACAGGTTACAGAGCAGCGGTCTTTAGATGGCTGCTTCATAACTTGTGCTTCCAGCGAGCCTGAAGGCTCGTCAGAAACACGGTGCATCAAGCTCCATTTGGAGCTTGATAATTCAGCACCTAAAACTAAAGTCCAGGATACCTCTAGCACTAAATTCCCGTTATGACATAATCATTTTTTTGGAATAGTTGACAAGTTTGCCTATGATATTGACTAGTTTGCACCTTTAGATAGATATAGAGTTACATACACAATGAGTGGTGGTTAGCTAGACTATTCAAAGAACACATATACTGATACAGATGTTCATGTACCTTTCCTCTTATTTCTGTGGTACTTACTGTATAGGATTGCTTGATCTAGTTAAGGACTCATACTTATGTCCCTTGCATCTGTTATAATTTATAAAATATATAAGTTCCTATGTACAGGGAGTGCAGAATTATTAGGCAAGTTGTATTTTTGAGGATTAATTTTATTATTGAACAACAACCATGTTCTCAATGAACCCAAGAAAACTCATTAATATCAAAGCTGAATAGTTTTGGAAGTAGTTTTTAGTTTGTTTTTAGTTATAGCTATTTTAGGGGGATATCTGTGTGTGCAGGTGACTATTACTGTGCATAATTATTAGGCAACTTAACAAAAAAACAAATATATACCCATTTTAATTCTTTATTTTTACCAGTGAAACCAATATAACATCTCAACATTCACAAATATACATTTCTGACATTCAAAAACAAAACAAAAACAAATCAGTGACCAATATAGCCACCTTTCTTTGCAAGGACACTCAAAAGCCTGCCATCCATGGATTCTGTCTGTTCACCATCAACATTGTGTGCAGCAGCAACCACAGCCTCCCAGACACTGTTCAGAGAGGTGTACTGTTTTCCCTCCTTGTAAATCTCACATTTGATGATGGACCACAGGTTCTCAATGGGGTTCAGATCAGGTGAACAAGGAGGCCATGTCATTAGATTTTCTTCGTTTATACCCTTTCTTGCCAGCCATGCTGTGGAGTACTTGGACGCGTGTGATGGAGCATTGTCCTGCATGAAAATCATGTTTTTCTTGAAGGATGCAGACTTCTTCCTGTACCACTGCTTGAAGAAGGTGTCTTCCAGAAACTGGCAGTAGGACTGGGAGTTGAGCTTGACTCCCTCCTCAACCCGAAAAGGCCCCACAAGCTCATCTTTGATGATACCAGCCCAAACCAGTACTCCACCTCCACCTTGCTGGCGTCTGAGTCGGACTGGAGCTCTCTGCACTTTACCAATCCAGCCACGGCCCATCCATCTGGCCCATCAAGACTCACTCTCATTTCATCAGTCCATAAAACCTTAGAAAAATCAGTCTTGAGATATTTCTTGGCCCAGTCTTGACGTTTCAGCTTGTGTGTCTTGTTCAGTGGTGGTCGTCTTTCAGCCTTTCTTACCTTGGCCATGTCTCTGAGTATTGCACACCTTGTGCTTTTGGGCACTCCAGTGATGTTGCAGCTCTGAAATATGGCCAAACTGGTGGCAAGTGGCATCTTGGCAGCTGCACGCTTGACTTTTCTCCGTTCATGGGCAGTTATTTTGCGCCTTGGTTTTTCCACACGCTTCTTGCGACCCTGTTGACTATTTTGAATGAAACGCTTGATTGTTCGATGATCACGCTTCAGAAGCTTTGCAATTTTAAGAGTGCTGCATCCCTCTGCAAGATATCTCACTATTTTTGACTTTTCTGAGCCTGTCAAGTCCTTCTTTTGACCCATTTAGCCAAAGGAAAGGAAGTTGCCTAATAATTATGCACACCTGATATAGGGTGTTGATGTCATTAGACCACACCCCTTCTCATTACAGAGATGCACATCACCTAATATGCTTAATTGGTAGTAGGCTTTCGAGCCTATACAGCTTGGAGTAAGACAACATGCATAAAGAGGATGATGTGGTCAAAATACTAATTTGCCTAATAATTCTGCACTCCCTGTATATTTACTATGATTTCTCCCTATATATACTGTAGATATGATGAATGTCAAATAACGTGTTACCAATATGTATCTATCATGTCTCAATATGATGCCTTTCACTATGTTCTGCTTAGCTCTGTATGCAAATATGCAAGGCAGTGGTATGGGTACCCTCCTATTTTTGTTTGTATGTATATGCTTATATTGATAAGACAGTATAGGATGCTGTTTTTGGACGTATGAGATGATTAATTCTGAAACAGGTGAGACTCAGAGAGGTGTGTTTGTTTTAACCTATTAGCAATGAGCTGTGATTTTAAATTGTGTGTGTTAGACATTACCAGTCAGGCTATGATTACGGCTACGGGCCGAAACGCGAAAGCCATCTGGTGTACGCTTCTCTGTGATCCATTTTTGCTGCTGTGTTTTCCATTTGAATGTTTTAAGTTTGTCCAATAAAGTTTATAAACTTTTTAAGGAACCAGACTTTCTCAACTATTTGCTTCTTAACGTGACCAGCCAGTCCAGGTTGCCTATAGCATTTGCTGCTGCTGTTCCAAGATATGATTTTCTAACGCAATCTGTTTACCCCTGACTACCCATGATGACGTCACTCATAGAGGACCGATGAGAGTAGAAGGATACACCAGAGAAGGACGCCACAAGAGGTGAAGAAGCTGTAGTCCGGTATCACCCAGGCGATCTAAAAGGCAGAGGTATCCAGCTCCACCGTCATTGCAGGGAAGGAAGGAGTATAACTCCGTGTGCACAGAGGACCAAGGTATTACCTATACTTTCCTCTGATTAACTGCACCTAAGGGGTGGGTCTGTCCCATTACTTGATGTCAGGGTTTTTTCCCTGTTGTTTGCCATGTGGTGCTGGAAGCCATTTTACTCATCTCTCTTCCTGACTATGGTGCATTGTGGGGGATGCTGCTCATTTCCTACACTTCCTTTTATGGCCAGACTGGTGTGCATCATCCATGCGAGACAGGATGCAGTCTCAGAATTGTGATGTCATCATTTATTATTTAAAGGTCCTCTGTTCAGTATGCTTTGCCTTTGCGTTGTCTCAGACCTGTTTGTGAGAGTTCCTGTGTATTACCTGGCTGCCTGACGTCCTTCCTGGTTCCTGATCCCTGGCTTGTTCTGCTGTTTTCCTTGTTCCTAATTCCGGCTCGTCTGACTATTCGCTTTGGTTCCTGACTCGGCTCGTCTGACTACCAGCTCTGGTTTTGACTCCTGGCTTGTTATTTTACTTGTGGACTTTTTATTATTTTTTGCTATTAATAAAGGTGCGATTATTTTTGCACTTCTCGTCTCAGTCTGATTCCTGGCACCCTGACACTTGATCGTTTGCTATATATACACGCACTGGAAGTGTGTTTTCTAGCAGGTACAGATCTATCTCACTTTTACTGTATAAAATTCTGTAGGTTTTAGTTAGGTTTTTTACAGTAAAATTCATAGGTTTTTTTTGCAGTAAAATTCATAATTGTTAAAGGTTTTAATGCAATGTAGTAGAAAATGTTCTAATACTACAGTTCATAATAGAAGATTAGCCAAGTGAATTATAAACTATTATACCGAAACATGTTTAGCATTCAGTCTTTCACAGAGTACCCTCACAGTACCCAAAAATGCACAGCCTCAGACAACGTATGACTAACCTACTGCTGCACTGTGTAAAATGCCATTATTTCCAAAAAAGAACATTTTTTTCTATCACACATCAGTCTAAGGGCTAGATTTTGAGTAGCATGCTACATGGCATATTGTGAGTTGAAAGTAAATGCGTTTGCTTGAAAGCAATTGAATTTAACACGTCAGGTTAGTGCTACTTCGGAGTTCTGGTTAACTGTTACGTCCAAATACAAAGTTGCACAAAACATATTAAAATACATTGTACAGTACAGTACATTGCACTCAGAACACTATCTGATAAAAAATAATTAAAAAAATATTGCTTATAGTTATAAGGACATATAAGCTCAAAGATATGAGGTCTCAGGTGTTAGAAAAAAAAAGGGCTACAAAGAGCTTTAACATAAAGATACATACATACACATGTCTAAATATGTATGTATGTATGTATGTATATATATATATATATATATATATATATATATATATATATATATATAGTTTATATGTGTGTACAGATGTATTTATTTATATGTGTATATATGTAATTACAGACTTATATACAAATATAAATACATATGAATACTTATATAGACATTTATAAGTGCATTGGGGCCCTTTGAAGTCAAGTAACTGTAAACATGAAAAATCATATTTATGCAATAATCATATTTAAAAAAAAAGTGTACTGTAAATATTTCACATTGCAATGTTCTTTACATACGGGAATGTGTTCTAAGTTGTTTAATTCCTAACGCCTAGATTTAGAGTTTTGTCGATAAAAACCTGCGTAGCTAACGCTGCTTTTTTTCCCAGCGCACCCTTAAGACAACGCTGGTATTTAGAGTTGTCTGAGGGGCTGGGTTAGGCTCAGAAAAAGGAGCATTGAGCCTAATTTAGCTCAATACCAGCGTTGCTTACGGTAGCGGTAAGCTGGAAAAACGTGCTCCTGCACGATATCCCCATAGGAAACAATGGGGCAGTTTGGGCTGAAAAAAACCTAACACCTGCAAAAAAAGCTCCTAACACAGCCCCATTGTTTCCTATGGGGAAACACTCTCTAAGTCTACACCTAACACCCTAACATGAACCCCGAGTCTAAACACCCCTAACCTTACACTTATTAACCCCTAATCTGCCACCACCACTATTGCTGACACCTGTATTATATATTATTAACCCCTAATCTGCCGCTCCGGACACAGCCACAACCTACATTATCCCTATGAACCCCTAATCTGCTGCCCCTAACACCGCCGACCCCTATATTATATTTATTAACCCCTAATCTGCCCCCCCAAACGTCGTCGCTACCTTACCTACACTTATTAACCCCTAATCTTCCGACCGGACCTCGCCGCCACTATAATAAATGTATTTACCCCTAAACCGCCGCACTCCCGCCTCGCAAACACTAGAATAAATAGTATTAAACCCTAATCTGCCCTCCCTAACATCGCCGCCACCTACCTACAATTATTAACCCCTAATCTCCCGCCCGCACCGTCGCCGCTACTATAATAAAGTTATTAACCCTTAAACCTAACTCTAACCCTTACCCTAACACCCCCTAACATAAATATAATGTAAATGAAACAAAATAATATTCCTAATATTAACTAAATTAATCCTATTTAAAACTAAATACTTACCTATCAAATAAACCCTAATATAGCTACAATATAACTAATAATTACATTGTAGCTATTTTAGGATTTATATTTATTTTACAGGCAACTTTGTATTTATTTTAAATAGGTACAATAGCTATTAAATAGTTAATAACTATTTAATAGCTACCTAGTTAAAATAAGTACAAAATTACCTGTAAAATAAATCCTAACCTAAGTTACAAATACACATAACACTACACATCATTAAATGAATTAAATAAATGACCTACAATTAGCTTAATTAAAATACAGTAAAATAAACTATTCTATCATACAAAAAAAACAAACACTAAATTACAAAAATAAAAAAGAATTACAAGAAGTTTAAACTAATTACACCTAATCTAAGCCCCCTAATAAAATAAAAAATCCCCCCAAAATAAAAAAATGCCCTACCCTATTCTAAAGTACCAAAGTAATCAGCTCTATTACCAGCCCTTAAAAGGGCTTTTTGCGGGGCATTGCGCCAAAGTAATCAGCTCTTTTACCTGAAAATAAAAAAACAATACCCCCACCCCAACATTACAACCCACCACCCACATACCCCTACTCTAACCCACCCAAACCCCCATTAAAAAAAACGATCGCTAACCCCCTGAAGATCATTCTACCTTGAGTCGTCTTCACCCAGCCGAGCCAAATTCTTCATCCAAGGTGCGCAGAGGAGGTCCTTGATCCAGTAGAAGTCTTCATCCAAGCGGGGCAAGAAGAGGTCTTCCATCCGGTAGCAGTGTTCATCCAGGCGGCGTCTTCAATCTTCATCCATCCTTAGCAGAGCCATCTTCAAAGGAGCCGACACGGAGCCATCCTCTTCAACCAACGACTTCCCGACGAATGAAGGTTCCTTTAAGGGACGTCATCGAAGATGGCGTCCCTTCAATGATTCAGCCAATCGGAATTAAGGTAGAAAAAATCTGATTGGCTGCTCCGATCAGCCAATAGAATGCAAGTTCAATACGATTTGCTGATTGGATCAGCCAATCGGATTGAACTTCAATCTGATTGGCTGATTGCATCAGCCAATCAGATTTTTTCTACCTTAATTCCGATTGGCTGATAGAATTCTATCAGCCAATCGGAATTGAAGAGACGCCATCTTGGATGACATCCCTTAAAGGAACCTTCATTCGTCGGGAAGTCGTCGGTTGAAGAGGATGGCTCCGCGTCGGCTCCTTTGAAGATGGCTCCGCTCCGTATGGATGAAGATTGAAGACGCCGCCTGGATGAACACTTCTACCGGATGGAGGACCTCTTCTTGCCCCACTTGGATGAAGACTTCTACTGGATCAAGGATCTCCTCTGTGCACCTTGGATGAAAAATTCTGCTCGGCTGGGTGAAGACGACTCAAAGTAGGATGATCTTCAGGGGGTTAGCGATAGGTTTTTTTTAAGGGGGTTTTAGGTGGGTTAGAGTAGGGGTATGTGGGTGGTGGGTTGTAATGTTGGGGGGTATTGTATTTTTATTTTCAGGTAAAAGAGCTGATTACTTTGGGGAAATGCCCCGCAAAAAGTCATTTTAAGGGCTGGTAATAGAGCTTTGGTAGTTTAGAATAGGGTAGGGCATTTTTTTATTTTGGGGGGATTTTTTATTGTATTAGGGGGCTTAGATTAGGTGTAAATAGTTTAAACTTCTTGTAATTCTTTTTTATTTTTTGTAATTTAGTGTTTGTTTTTTTGTATTATAGAATAGTTTATTTTATTGTATTTTAATTTAGCTAATTGCAGGTAATTTATTTAATTAATTTAATGATAGTGTAGTGTTAGGTGTATTTGTAACTTAGGTTAGGATTTATTTTACAGGTAATTTTGTACTTATTTTAACTAGGTAGCTATTAAATAGTTATTAACTATTTAATAGCTATTGTACCTAGTTAAAATAAATACAAAGTTGCCTGTAAAATAAATATAAATCCTAAAATAGCTACAATGTAATTATTAGTTATATTGTAGCTATATTAGGGTTTATTTTCTAGGTAAGTGTTTAGTTTTAAATAAGATTAATTTAGTTAATTTTAGGAAAATTATTTAGTTTCATTTAAATTATATTTATGTTAGGGTCGGCAGATAAGGGGTTAATAAATGTAGTTAGGTAGTGGCGATGTTGGGGGGGCAGATTAGGGGTTTATAAGTATAATGTAGGTGGCGGCGGTGTCCGGTCGGCAGATTAGGGGTTTAGTTTACTTTGTAGCACAGTAGTTAAGAGCTTTATATTCCCGCGTTAGCACATAAAGCTCTTAACTACTGACTTTTTTTTGTCGGTAGGAGTCTTGTCGGTAGAGGGTCTACCGCTCACTTCTCCCAAGACTCCAAATATCGGCGTTAGGCAGATCCCATTGAAAAGATAGTATACGCAATTGGCGTAAGGGGATCTGCTGTAGCCTGGAGTCGCGGTGAGGAAGTGAGTGTCAGACCCTTTCCTGCCTGTAGTGTTGCTTATGGAGATTAAGGGCAGAATAGTATGAGTTCAAGATGAATTTGTAATGAAGAAAATCAGCTGAACCCCGAGATTTTTTCCAGTGCCGCTCAGCAGTACGGGAACATCTGCGTAGGTACCGTGTCAGAGGAGTATGCCAGGGCTGAGGATGAGTGTGTGATTTCCGTGCAATGGTAAGAGGGGCCAGATTGTCAAGGATGGATGCAAGGGTGGAATTATAGTGGCAGATTGGTCAGGGCAGGAAAAGGAGGAGAAAGATGAGAGGAGAGGTTCGAGGGAATTAGCAAGCTGTTGATGATCTAATGAAATAATGCTTCTGTGAAGTTTGGTGTGAAGAGTAGAAGGAGGGAGAGTTGTAGGGAGGGATGATATGTTGTAAGTAAGGAGATGGTGGTCAGAAAGAGGAAAAGGGGAGTTTGTGAAGTTTGAGAGTGCATCGATAGCTAAAGATCAGGTCAAGGGAGTGACCGTCTGTGTGAGTGGGAGAATTAGTCCATTGTGACAAACCGAAAGAGGAAGTGAGATGCAGAAGTTGTTTTGCAGATGAGGCAGTGAGATTGTCAAGAGGGATGTTGAAGTCAACAAGAATGAGGGCAGGGGTGTCTGAAGAAAGGGAATAAGGCAGCCAGGAAGCCAAGTGATCTAGAAATTGAGTTGAGGAGCCAGGGGGTTGGTATATGACTGCAACACGTATAGAGAGAGGAGAGAATAAGTGAATCATGTGGGTTTCGAATGAGGAAAATGTGAGGGAAGAGATGGGTTGTATTTGCTGAAAGGTGCAACGAAAGGAAAGTAAAATACCTACATATCTTTTGGGAACTGGAAAGCCTCTAAGACCTCCGACATGTAGTCCCAACGGACCCGATCAAAAGCCTTCTCTGCATCTAAAGAGATGACTGAGAAGGCCCTATTGAGTCTAGTGGCCTCCATAACAATATTGAGGAGGCGTCTGGTATTATCTGGACCCCCCCCCCCCCCCCCGGTTGGGGATAAAGCCTACTTGGTCTTCATTAATTAGGGAGGGAAGTAAATGTGAAATACGGTTAACTAAAACTTTAGAGTATATTTTTATGTAAGTGTTAATTAATGATATGGGCCTATAGCTAGGATAAAGGGAGGGATCTTTATCAGGTTTGGGGATAGTGATAATGCTAGCCTCAAGGAACTCCTTGTGAAAGGAGCTCTGTGTTCCAGTCAAATAGCAGAACCATTGTAGGATTGGGGAGATTTCTTAAGTATAAGTTTTATAAAAGAATGAGGGATAGCCGTCCGGGCCTGGGACCTTTAGCGGTTTAAGTTTTTTAATAACGCGTTTAATCTCATTAAGGGATATAGGGTCACTCAAAGATTCTTGCTGGTCCTTGGAGAAAGTTGGTAGCTTAAGTCTTTGTAAAAAGTTGTTGGATGGCTATTCTAGGAGTGGAGTCAATTTTTTTTTCCCAAATTGCGGATGTTATATAATACGTCATAATACAAAACAAAGAAAGAGCCAATTTGGCTAGGTAGGGAAGAGGCCTGACCTTTGTGTTTCAGGAGTTGGATGTTGTGAAATACCAGTTTTATTTCTAATCCTATTTGCTAATAGTGTGCCAGCCTTATTGCTTTTGTAATAGAATAATTGTATGATTTTAAGTAGGTGCTGTTGAGTGCGTCTAAGTTCTAGCTGACATATGTGGGTCTTTAAGTCTTTGATTTTAGAATTTAGGGATGTAGAGGGAGATAGTCGGTTTTGACACTCCAGTCCTTTTAGTTCGCAAAAGGCTTGTGATAGGGAAAGACCCATGGATTCCCGTATCATGGCTTGTTTTTTAATTAAAAGTCTGCAAATTGAGGCTTTTAAAGGTCTCCAAAGAGTGTTATAAGGGATGGATTGATTGTCATTAAGGCTAATTAATTCTTGTATACCTTTACACAGTTCTTCGCGAAACAGGGTGTCAGAAAGTATGTTATGTGGCATATTCCACGTTGGGAGGTGTTGTTTATCTTGAGTGTCACGTAATATTAAGGATACCTGATCGTGATCTGACCAAGGGCAGACATGTATATCAACTGAGTTAGTGTAATCCAATGTGTGAGATGTAATCGATTCATGAATAGACAGAATGGGAGTGTGAGAAATGTGTATAGTCCCTATCCAATGTGTGTAAGGCCCTCCAGGTGTCGTAAAATCCAATATTAAGCATTAAGTCTCTAAATTTAGATGAAGAATTGTCTTGACTGTGAGTTCTAGGGTTAGGTTTGTTAATTTTTCTATCTATATGAGGGTCTTAAATTGAATTGAAATCACCTCCTATAATTACTTTACCCTGTTTGTATTTGTCTACAAGGTGTAATATTTTGTGTAGGCATTTGTTTTGATCAGTGTTTGGGAGGTAAATCGAGACTAAGGTGTAAATTTGTTAATTAAGTTTGCATATCACTAGCAGGTATCTAGATTGGCAGTCTAAAGAAATTATGGGAAATACATTACTGCATGCTCACATTTACCATCTTAAATATATCCGTTAGGGTGATAATTATTTTGAAAGGCTTTATTTTTAGGTGAGAGTGATGATTTAAGGAACAGTTTGCTTTTATAGAAGTTACCTAAGGCTAATTGTAAATAGAGCATGAAAAGCAATTAAAGAGGCATTAAACCTCATTTTTATATTTTATGATTCAGACAGTGCATAACATTTAAAAAACAAAAACATTTTACTTGTATTATCAAATTTGCTTTTTTTCTCATGGTATTATTTGTTGAAGAGCATAGCCGGGTAGGACGAGTGTGCATGCCTGGAACAGTATATGGCAGCAAACACTGCTGCTATCTAGTGCTCTTGCAAATGTGTAACATTGCTAAAAAGTGTTCTTGCAAAACTGCTGTCATGTAGTGGTGATGGTGGTTTAGAAAATGAAACCTACAATTGAATTTCTTTACATACAAAGTTCAGAAATATAATTTTGTAACCACCTTCCTAAAGTCCACAGATCTCTAGACCAGTTAAAGGGTCATACGGCAGTTTCAAACATAGATTCTTTATTGGATTTGAAGCTAATAAATTTAGGAACAAATCCCACTAGTGTTTTTCAGAAACATTTAAAGAAATCTATTGTATGATGGATTAGAGAGTGCTTAATCATTGCACTTACTTAAACAGCTATTGAAATGTGTCTCAGGGGACACAGCAGAGGGGAAAGGGAGAAATGTACATTTTAAAAGTATTACATTTAAAAATGTTTAAAATAATTAACACTTTAATCAATTTACCAGTTACTGCTATGTAACCTGCATCTAACTGCATAGATATTTGCTGCTAAATTTATGTATCTGACAAACTTACTTCGTTTTCATTATCTTGGACATTCTGCAAGGTAAGTTGTCTATCTCCTGTGTCTCCGTTCTTCCCATGCAAACACACAGACAGTTGTAATCCATCTTTCTCAATCAGCACTTTAGTGCAAAATAAAATGATATGATACACAGCCACTACAGAACAAAGGGAGCAGAAAAGAATATAACACAAATTATTAAAACAATTTCAAGTAGTTTGCATGAAAAATCTGGTAACTATTTGACCAACTATCAATAAAATATTCAATAGGAAGAAAAATATTTTGTTCAAAGAATCAATATCCTTGAACTTTGTTTAATGCATTCGCTGTAACATTTTCCCATATAATATTTAATGAAAAACACTCTTCTTCCTTTATATAAAAAAGTAAAATATATTAATATTACTATTTCTGAATATTCATTTCAAAAGAGTATACTTCACGTGGACTTTTCAATAACTAAATTGAAATAATTTGGGGCACATACCGGTTTAACTGATTTGAGGTTGATTGATGTTTAAAATAAGTGATATTTGTATATTCTATGTTGTCTGATCTTGCCAATATACTACAAAAGATCCGTTGGGATCATGATTTATTTGATTTTAAAATGTAAGATCAGTGTACTGTAAAAGTTTTTCTTGCTTGCAGAATGGTGTTTCATTTTGGAATTGAGTCCACACATAACACTTTGTTTAGCAAGAAACTTTAAAAATGTTATTAGAAAGATAACAGTTTAATTTCAAAATCAAATGCTATTTTTGTTTGATTTTTCTCTTCTTTTTCATGGGATGATTGAGTGACTGATTTTACATTGTCAGAAGAAAGTACTTTCTTTGCTTTTAAGTGACAACTTGAGGACGTTTTTTTCTTCTGTTGCACTTTGAAATAGTTTTTGTAGATTTATAATGGAGCTAATAAATGTAAAGTTGATCAGGGGACATGAATTAAGAACCTTGTCAACACAACATCCTACAATTATCGGTGCACCTTTTAGTTTTTTTTTCAAAATATTAAGTAAGGTGAAAAAGATTTAGGTCCAGATTACAAGTGGTGTGGTTAGGAGCAACCACCACTAGTCCTAAAACTAACCCCACTATAAAAAAAGATGCCTGTTGCTGCCAAAACAAAACCACTATTAGTGTGCAGAATTATTATGCAACTAAAGGAAAAATGAAAATGTTCCCATCTCACTTGTTTATTTTAATTTGTGAAAGTGAGAATAATAAATGAACAACTCAAAATTTACAAATAAACATTTCTGACATTTCCAAAAAAAAGGTAATAATACAATACCATCAGCACCGTGACCTTGAGATACAGGTACTCAACTTTATTACAGCATAGAGGGAACAGAAAAAGACAACGTTGTCTTTTTCTGTTCCCTCTATGCTGGAATAAAGCTGAGTATCTGTATCTCAAGGTCACAGTGCTGCTGGTATTGTATTATCACTTTGATTGTTTGGGGTTGCAGGCCCCTACAGCTTGCACGTGAGTTACAAGGAGGTGCTGGACAGTGACACTGACTGTTTTCTATTTCCAAAAAAAATAATAATCAGTGACCAATATAGCCACCCTTCTTTTAAATAACAGTCATAAGCCTTCCATCCATGGAGTCTGTCAGTTTCTTGAACTGCTGACAATCAACTTTTTGTGCAGCAGCAACCACTGCCTCACAGATACTTTTCAGAGAGGTGTACTGTTTTCCTTCACCGTAAATTTACCGTTATAAAAGGGCCCACAAGTTCTCTATAGGGTTTAGGTCAGGTGAGGAATGGGTCCATGTCATTATTCTTTCATTTTTAAGGTCTTTACTGGCTAGCCATGCAGTGGAGTACTTTGATGCATGCAATGGAGCATTGACCTGCATAAATATCATGGTCTTCTGGAAAGATGCAGACTTTTTCCTGTACCACTGCTTGAAGAAAATGTCTTCTAAAACTAGCAGTAGGTTTGGGAGTTTATTTTGAGTCCATCTTCAACCATAACATGTTCAACTAGCTAATCTTTAATAATACCAGCCCATACCTGTACCCCATCTCCACCTTGCTGGTGTCTGAGTCAAAGTGGAGCTCTGTGCCCATTACTGATCCAGCCACAGCCCATCCATCTGGCAGTCAAGAGTCACTGTCTGTCTTCAGATATTTCTTGTTCTAGTCTTGACGTTTCAACATATGTGTCTTGTTCAGTGGTGGTCAGGTTTCAACCTTCCTTACCTTTGTCATGTCTCTGAGCACTGAACACATTGTACTCCAGGTAGGTTGCAGTTCTGGAATATGACTGCACTGGAGGATAATGGGTCCCTAGTAACTTCACATTTGATTCTTCTCAAATCTTTGGAAGTTAATTTGCGTCTTTTTTTCTCAACACGTTTCTTGCGACCCTGTTGACTATTTGCAACAAAACGTTTGAACACGCCCCAATATCTTAGCAATTTCAAGAGTGCTCACATTATCAATTTATCAATTAGTTCATATTTAATAGAAAGTATTATATAAAATGAGTTTGTTGTATGTTACTATCGGTCATTGGACCTAAAACTATTGAATACGTTTTTGTTTACAGTAAAACTAAGCCCTAGTGTGTATCACAAAGGACATGTATTAACAAGCAACAACATAACAGGTATAGACAGCCTACATATTTGATTTTTCATGATTTTACATGATTTTAAAAAGTCTTAAACTAAACAGGGTGTAATTTAAGATAAAGTCTCTTAACTCAATGTATTTGTTTATTGAATTGTTTATCCATATTGATGCATTTTAGGTAAATTTTAGGTATACCAAAGGTTATAATCTATCAAGTACATTGTTATATTTCATGGCACAAGGTAGATTATTTGGATAATCCAATATTTTATTTGCGTATGCTGGAAATATATAAGTGCAATTTTCTAAAAGTTTAATTCATACTTTCCTATATTGATGAAATTCAAACTCAATGTTTTTACTCATTCATTCATAGTTAAATTGTGTTAATGGTTGACTTAGAAGTACTATACTGTAGTGGCTGGGAAGTCTAACCTGGAAGAGATATATCTAGGGCCATTAAGATCAATATAGTTTTTATTCTTTTTATGTATTTCTTCAACACTATTTCAGAGTGAACTTACATTCCCTGGTATAAGTGAATGTCCCACCTTAAATTGATTCCCATAGGTTATCTTGTAACTAGTTTAAATATTCATTGATCTCCTCCCTTTTTATTGTGTGGTATGAAATCAATTGCCTGAAACATTAGTGCCTTTTTGTTTTCTACATGTTGGCAGAAATGTTTTGCTGTTGGAGTTTTAGGTGGATCTTTTTTCAATTGATGTTAGATGTTTACGAATCCTGTCTTTAAGATTTATTCTTGTACATCCTGTGTCACAGATTTTACAGGTGATAAGATAGATGACATACCGGGGAATAGCAGTCCTTTCTATAGTTCATTTTGAATATTTTGCCTGTAGCTGAAGACTTAAATGTGTCTCCTACCATACAGTATTGACAGAAATTGCATGGATGCCTTCCACATCTAAAGAACCCTTTCCTGGCAGCCATGTCACTAGATTTTGTATTAGAATTGTAAACATACTGTATGGCATTGCTGCCTATCATCGGTGCCCTTATCGGCACAAATTTTACTCCTTTTTCTAGATAAGTTTGAATTTTTTTATCTAATTTTAATATTCCCAGATTTTGTTGGATACTATTACGGACCTTGTTAAATTGATTGCTGTATTGTGCTATGAAATTTAATTCCTGTACTTATCTCTTTTTTGAATACTGTTTTTGTGCTCATTATTGTTTCTATTTTTTATTCTCCATTTTCCCTGACTGTGTCAGTATATCATCTCTATTTATTTTTCCAATTTCTGAATGTAATTCCATTAATTTTTCTTTTACATAGCCTCTTTTAGTTAGGCCATTCTACTAGTTTTAGGGAATTATCTTCATGAGCTTGTTTTGTTGTGCGTATTCTCATTATTCTTTAATAGTTGATGTTTTGGAATGCCCTGTTTAAGGTGATTGGGATGGCAGAAGTCCGCTTTTAAAAGAGTGTTTCCTGCAATTGGTTTTCTAAATAGTTCTGAAACAATATTAGTCTCTTGTCCCTTTAGTAGAATATCTAAATATTGTATCTGTTTATCATCAAAGTGATGTGTGAATTTTAAGTTAAGATCATTCATATTTAGATATTGAACAAAAGCTTCTGCCTGTTCTTTATTTCCGTTCCAAATTAGGAACAGATCATCAATGTATCTGGCATATAGTTTGATGAATTAACTAAATGGAATCCATTCTCCATTTATGTACGTTGTTTCATACCAGCCTAAAAATAAATTAGAGTAAGAGGGGGCAAATTTTGCTGTACCACACACTTGAAGTTAAGAATCTGAGTCAAACATTAAATAATTGTGTGTCAGAAGAAATCTAAAAGTTTCAACAATAAATGTAATAATTTCTAGGGAAAACTCCCCTCTGACTATTTGAAATTTAGACCGAGATTTGCTTTAATCTGAATATTAGGAATAATATTATACTCATGTTTTAACTACTATGAATAACTCTATGTTTGTTTAAAGTCAATAAGTTCACAGTATAATTGAAACTAATTGAATAATAGCTATGTTTAACACTTTAATCGCTATTACACGAGGCACACTGTATTGAGTGATATGCACATCACTAATCAGGGTTGGTATCTACTCTTTGAATTAAAGTATATAGTAACGAGTAGTAACACCAGCCACCTATCTTTGAGAAAGCGCCAACACAGAGTGAAATGCATCAGATGACGTCACTCACTGTTTGAACCCACTCTCTTTGGTATTAGTCTTTTCCGTGAGACTGTTACTTTATCACTTTCTACTACAAAGAAATAAAGGTGTGTTGTTACAAACTTCCGAACAAACAGAGTGCCACTATTGTGGATTGGTTTGCTCACACTGTAACTCCAAAGGTGAACACTTCTTTGCATTTGTTCTAAACGGAGGACAGGAGACTCCCTGCAGGCGTTCCAGTCTCCCAGCTGTTTTTGTTCCGGAGAAGACAACGGAACGTTCACATGAATATACAAGGTACTAACTTTTCAAGCCTTTTCTCACTTACGCTGCCTTCTGATGTCTTTATTTTAAATTATATTGCATGTATAAAGTAGTTGGCTTGGAAGAACTGTATATATATATATATATATATATATATATATACAGTATCTCCCAAAGTGAGTACACCCCTCACATTTTTGTAAATATTTTATTATATCTTTTCATGTGACAACACTGAAGAAATTACACTTTGCTACAATGTAAACTAGTGAGTGTAAAGCCTGTATAAAAGTGTAAATTTGCTGTCCCCTCAAAATAACTCAACACACAGCCATTAATGTATAAACCGTTGGCAACAAAAGTGAGTACACCCTGGAAATCTCCAAATTGGGCCCAAAGTGTCAGAATTTTGTGTAGCCACCATTATTTTCCAGCACTGCCTTAACCCTCTTGGGCATGGAGTTCACCAGAGCTTCACAGGTTGCCACTGGAGTCCTCTTCCACTCCTCCATGACAACATCAAAGAGCTGGTGGATGTTAGAGACCTTGCCCTCCCCCACCTTCTGTTTGAGGATGCCCCACAAATGCTCAATAGGGTTTAGGTCTGTAGACATGCTTGGCCAGTCCATCACTTTACCCTCAGCTTCTTTAGCAAGGTAGTGCTCATCTTGGAGGTGTGTTTGGGGTCATTATCATGTTGGAATACTGCCCTGCGGCCCAGCCTCAGAAGGGTGGGGATCATGCTCTGCTTCAGTATGTCACAGTACATGTTGGCATTCATGGTTCCCTCAATGAACTGTAGCTCCCCAGTGCCAGCAGCACTCATGCAGACCCAGACCATGACACTCCCACCATCATGCTTGACTGTAGGCAAGACACACGTGCCTTTGTACTCCTCACCTGGTTGCCGCCACCCACGCTTGACACCATCTGAACCAAATAAGTTTATCTTGGTCTCATTGGACCAAAGGACATGGTTCCAGTAATTAGTCTGCAGACTGTGCTTAGTCTGCTTGTCTTCAGCAAAAGTGTTTGCAGGCTTTTAGAAGAGGCTTCCTTCTGGGATGGCAGCCATGCAGACCAATTTGATGCAGCGTGCGGCATATGGTCTGAGCACTGACAGGCTGAACCCCCACCATTTTAACCTTTGCAGCAATGTTGGCAGCACCCATATGTCTATTTCCCAAAGACAACCTCTGAATATGACGCTGAGCATGTGCACTCAACTTCTTTGGTCGACCATTGAGAGGCCTGTTCTGAATGGAACCTGTCCTGTGAAACCACTGTATGGTCTTGCCCACCATGCTGCAGCTCAGTTTCAGGGTCTTGGCAATCTTCTTAAAGCCTAGGTCATCTTTATGAAGAGCAAAAATTATTTTTTTCAGATCCTCAGAGAGTTCTTTGCCATGAGGTGCCATGTTGAACTTCCAGTGACCAGTATATAGAGAGTGTAAGAGCGATAACACCAAATTTAACACACCTGCTCCCCGTTCACACCTGAGGCCTTATAACACTAATGAGTCACAGGGGAGGGGAAATGGCTAATTGGGACCAATTTGGACATTTCCACTTAGGGGTTTACTCACTTTTGTTGCCAAAGGTTTAGACATTAATGGCTGTGTGTTGAGTTATTTTGAGGGGACAGCAAAGTTATACTGTTATACAGGTTGAACACTCACTACTTTACATTGTAGCAAAGTGTCATTTCTTCAGTGTTGTCACATGAAAATATATCATAAAATGTTTACAAAAATGTGTGGGGTGTACTCACCTTTGTGAGATACTGTATATATAAGAACATTGGTATGTGAAATATGTATTTATACATACATACACATATTTAGACATTTGCATGTATGCCTATACAGTATCCCACAAAAGTGAGTACACCCCTCAAATTTTTGTAAATATTTTATTATATCTTTTCATGTGACAACATTGAAGAAATGACACTTTGCTACAATGTAAAGTAGTACGTGCACAGCCAGCATAACAGTTGTAAATGTGCTGTCCCCTCAAAATAGCTCAACACACAGCCATTAAAGTCTAAACCATTGGCAACAAGTATTTAGTGGCTGTATTCCTACTGACCCTTACTGCCTGTGGTTCTGTTTGTCACTACTGCCTGTGTTGTTCCTCATAATTTCTGTCTGTATTTCTACTAGTCACTACTTCATGTGCTGCTGCTGACCTTCACATTGTTGTGGGTCAATACTAAGTTCTTGCCCTTGTTATCTGTGGGCCATCCTCTGTATTTGTACTTGGCCTCTGTACTGTAGTAAACCAGATGACATGTTCCTTCCTTCTGTTTTTTGCTTGTAAAAAAAACTACCTATGCTATCTGCCAGTAATTGCTTAACCCTTTCTCACTACTGGCCTATACCCTATTGGCTTTTACCTTGCAGTCTGTGTTCATTTATTGCTTTCATCTGTGCCTACAGTGTACAACTGGACCTACGTAGTTACCAGCTCTATTTTCCTCATCATTTTTTATTTACTCCCTTGTACAACCTTACTTTACAGCATATCACTGCTGGTACCGTTTATATTGACTTACAATTGCTTAGCAAGCTTTGGGTTTCATGATGACCTAGACTAGACGTGCACAAACAAAAAAAGGGTTTGGACAAATCATTCATCACAAAAAATGTTAATTTGTTCTTTCCATATTTGATAAGGGGTCGTTCAGAATTAATTTGTCAACACAATACAATTTGTTTTCTATTTTTGGGAAAATGTGAAAAGTTTTCAGGGCAGCAGAGGAGTATCTGGACAGCAGCTAAAAGGGACAGTCTACTCCAGATTTATTTTCTTTAAAAAGATAGATAACACCCTTATACCCTATTCCCCAGCTTTGCATAACCAGCGGTTATATTAATACACTTTTCACCTCTGTTATTACCTTGTATTTAAGCCTATGCAGACTGCCCCCTAATTTCAGTTATTTTGACACACTTGCATTATAGCCAATCAATGCTGACTCCTAGTTAACTCTACGGGAGTGAGTGCAATGTTATCTTATGACACACATGAACTAGCCCTGTCTAGCTGTGAAAAAACTGTCAAAATGCACTGAGACAAGAGGCGGCCTTCAAGGGCTTGGAAAATAGCATACGAGCTTACCTAGGTTTAGCTTTTAACAAAGAATACCAAGAGGACAAAGCAAATTTGATGATATAAGTAAATTCAAAAGTTGTTTAGAATTGCATGTCTTATCTAAATCATGAAAGTTTAATTTTGACTTCACTGTCCCTTTAAATTTAAATAAAGTTAAAGTAGTACTAGTGCTCCTGTTACAAGTCAACTGCAACACAAAAAACTATTTTTAATGAGCTCAAGACTGGTCAAGAACAAAAGTATGTTGCTAAATTTGTACTAAATAATGTTATAATTTGAACTTTTGAATCATGTTTTGTCATCTTTTCAAAAGAGTATACATTTGACATTTTTTGAATATTGATTTTAACTTCACAGACAAATCTACTAAATGTATTTCATGCATTAATTAATTTCTTTTGCTTATAGTTTTAAAATGATTACAACGAATACAGAATATTTTTTTGTCATTTTTTACATTTATCAAAAAAATGAATGTGCATCTCTAATTTAAACTCTCTTTCATAGAAAACTTAGGATTTGGTGCCTAAACTAGCGTCCCTAGTTTATGAATCAACATTTATTGCTTCCATTTTAATGTTTCAATTTCTTTGCTACTCCTCTACTCTTCTCAGTTTCTACTTCAATATTCACCTCAACTCCTCTCCATTTCTTCTCTCCTTTTTTATTTAAATTAGTCTCCTTCATTTGTATTTAAATTCCAAAGCTCTACAGCCTATGTGTCAATGTGAATAATACCCTCCTTGCTGGATACACTACACCCCCTACTGCCCAGGTTGCATATAGCTGCAATAGACCATGAAAGGTGTGCTGCAGAATCAGTCTCTCATCTATTGTGTGTTGAACAATTTACTTGACAGGCTCAGATATATTTCTAGAGTCACACAGACTTTTTATGTCTTTCACGGATTTCAAATCAATACTTTTCATCAAAGCACAGAGCAGCCACTTGCTGCCATCAGTTGATCTCAGGGTTTATGAAAGTTTCATAGGCTGAGCAGTGACAGCTTTCCATTAAAAGTTTGTACCACACACATTGATCTGTATTGTGTGCTTGGCTTTAGCTTGTTTATTGTTTTGATGTAATATCCTGACACAGCCAGGCAGAGTGATCTTTTGAAAGATGTCTTTTATTAATCAATTTTACCTTTACTTGTGCTCTTTTCATACAAAGCAAAGACTTTGGCCTTTTAATATTTACTAATTCAGCTCAAGAAAATATATTAATTTTTCTTTTTAATATTATACAATAGACCCAAGTCGCTGGGCAGTGAGTTATCACTCTGCTGTCTCCTTATTGTAAGCTCACGCTGTATATGTATATTTATTCAACTAACAGAAATGTTCTGATGGACAAAAATACTTTCCTCCTCATTTGAGCATAAATATGGTTTGTGAGCTGAAAAAATTCTTCCAGATTATGTTTTCTTTAGCTATAGTAAAATTCAATCCTCTCCTGAAATCTATTTTAGGAATTTTACAGTAGCTAATCAAAAGTTGCTATTCATGTCTCTTAAAGTGAAAGTAAAAATGTATAAAGTCATATCTATTTCTAGATACATAGATACATAGATAGATAATCAGCATTCACAAAGCTCAGTTGAGGTATAATGGCAAATTCATCTGCACTGAAGTTGGAACCTTTGTATTTTACAATGTTCTTATTTCTCTGTTTTTCATCCATTTCCGTTTATACACTATTTCACTCTTACCAGTGTTATTAACCCTCTTCCTCTGCTTATCTACAAATCTGCAACCTCACCCTCTGCTCTATCTCACAGACTGACTTCACTCAGACATCTCCACTCACCTAAAACATCTGACCACTGTCTGCATATAAACCTCATCTATTTTAAGAAGCACTTTCTACCCTTCCAACCACCATCACCCACCCTGATGTTAACTCTTATTATATAACCACTCTTAATTGCTCGTAGGTGGAACATAACTGTTGATCCGATTGCAATGAAGGACTAACTTCAGTTGCACATTCTGCCACATAACTTCTTCCCTTTTCCTGATTCTCTCTATACATCTATATTGCTTCTTACATTTCATTGTAATATCATTCTGCATCTTCCTACTGCTGCTCTTATCCCACACATTCTTCCATTTACAGATTCATTCTTTCTAACAATGTATCTGACTTTTCTTCACTCTCATCTTGAACGTCACTCCCTCTCCTTTAGATTGTAAGCGTAAGAGCCTTCCTAGCTGTAGGTCACTTTGAATAAGTGCTCCTATCATTGAATGTGCTCAAGGGCAGTGCATTCCTCTCCTCTTGCTTAAGTTTGTCAGTTTAACTAGTGTTGTGATGTACCCTCACAAGTATAGCCTACCCTACTGTACTTGTTAGCGTTTGTATTGTAGTGTACCCCGTGAATGTACTTTACTTTGTATAACACTGCAAAATCTGTTGCCACTTTATAAGTAACCATAAATAACAATAATACAAATATAGTTAGATAGACAGACAGATAGATAGACACACAGACAGACAGATATATAGACAGACAGATAGATAGATAGATAGATAGATAGACAGACAGATAGATAGAGATAGAAATATAGCTATGGAGATATACTTTCAGACTTGTGCTCAAGCAAGTGTTTTTTGCATCCTACTCTATGAGACAAATTGCTTACTGGCAGATAATGACAACTGTGACATATTTATTGGTAGACACTGACATGCCACATAATCAGATGTTATTTTGTCACCTCAGACACATTGTAAAAAATATATCATTTGATGCATCAAAAAGTGGTTTGTAGTTTCAAAGTAACACTGACCATGATATTGTAAATTCATAAAATAGACTTTGCTACTGTGGGACTTCGATCAAGTTTTGCAAGCTGTTAGATAAGCAGCTGCTGGAGGAACAGTGGGCCCGATCCGATATGCAGCGTCGCCCGCAAAAGCCGGCGACGACGAATTTTGCGCTGGTTTGGTATCCTATATACGGCGTAACCTAGAAGTTACGCTCGTATATTTCTGCCTTCGCCCGTAGTTTTTTGGGCTATAGGCAGGTATACCAAACCAGCGCAGTTTGGTATCCAATATACAGCGTAAGGACTTACGTGGCGAAAATGGAAAAATCTTACTCCATTTTTACCTCGCCACAAAATGCAGCCGTAGTAAGCCTTACGCTGTCCATTGGAGCCCCATATCTCCCTAAACTACCTGCTAAATAAAACCTAAATATATATATAAATAAAAAATATATAAATAAAACGCATGCGCAATGTCTATCTACCTGTCAACCGCTATCTGCTAAATAAAACCTAACACCTAACGCATGCGCAATGTCTATCTACCTGTCAACCGCGATCCCCCGCCGCAATCCCTAATAAAGTGTTTAACCCCTAAACCGCCGCTCCCGGACCCCGCCGCCACCTACAATAAAAGTATAACCCCCTAATGTGATCCCCCTACACCGTCGCCAGCTACATTACATACCCCCTAATGTGAGCCCCTTACACCGCAACCATCTACCTTACCTACCCCCTAAAGTGAGCCCCTTACACTGCCGCCATCTACCTTACCTACCCCCTAAAGTGAGCCCCTTAGACTAAACTAAACTAAATTACAAAAAAAACAAACACTAAATTACAAAAAATAAAAAAAGATTACAAGATTTTTAAGCTAATTACACCTTTCTAAGCCCCCTAATAAAATAATAAAGCCCCCCAAAATAAAAAAACAATCAGCCAATCGGATTGAACTTGAATCTGATTGGCTGATTCAATCAGCCAATCAGATTTTTCTACCTTAATTTCGATTGGCTGATAGAATCCTATCAGCCAATCGGAATTTGACGGACGCCATCTTGGATGACGTCATTTAAAGGTACCTCATTCCTCGTTCAGTCTTCGTGCAGGATGGATGCTCCGCGGCGGAGGAGCGAAGAAAGAAGATTGAAGATGCCTCTTTGCTTGAAGACATCGCCGGATGGAAGAAGACTTCTCTGCCGCTTGCTTGAAGACATCGCCCGGATGGAAGAAGACTTCTTTGCCACTTGATTGAAGACATCGCCGGATGGAAGAAGACTTCTCTGCCGCTTGATTGAAGACATCGCCCGGATCGGATGTAGAGTTCTGCCCGGCTGGGTGAATACAAGGTAGGGAGATCTTAGGGGGGTAGTGTTAGGTTTTTTTAAGGGGGGTTTGGGTGGGTTTAGAATAGGGGTATGTGGGTGGTGGGTTGTAATGTTGGGGGGTGGTATTGTGTGTTTTTTTTACAGGCAAAATAGCTGTTTTCTTTGGGGCATGCCCCGCAAAAGGCCCTTTTAAGGGCTGGTAAGGTAAAAGCTGTTAACTTTTTTAATTTAGAATAGGGTAGGGATTTTTTTTTATTTTGGGGGGCTTTATTATATTATTATGGGGCTTAGAATAGGTGTAATTAGCTTAAAAATCTTAGTTTAGTTTATTTAATTGTATTTTAGTTTAGATATTTGTAGTTTATTTAATTTATTGATAGTGTAGGTGTATTTGTAACTTAGGTTAGGATTTATTTTACAGATAAATTGGTAATTATTTTAACTAGGTAGCTATTAAATAGTTATTAACTATTTAATAGCTATTGAACCTAGTTAAAATAAATACCAAGTTACCTGTAAAATAAATATAAACCCTAAAATAGCTACAATGTAATTATTAATTACATTGTAGCTATCTTAGGGTTTATTTTATAGGTAAGTATTTAGATTTAAATAGGAATATTTTAATTAATAATATTAATATAAATTAGATTTATTTTAATAAGAATTTAGTTAGGGATGTTAGAGTTAGATAGGGTTATTATACTTAATATATATATAATAACGATATTAACTATATTAACCCTAATATAATTAGGGTTAATATAGTTAATATATATAATATAATAACTATATTAACTATATTAACCCTAATATAATTAGGGTTAAAATAGTTAATATAGCTGGCGGCGGTGTATGGGGATTAGATTAGGGGTTAATGTGTGTACTATAGGTGGCGGCGGTGTAGGGGGATTAAATTAGGGGTTAATATTTTTAAAATAGAGGGCGGCGGGGTAGGAGCTCACTTTAGGGGGTAGGTAAGGTAGATCGCGGGGGTGTAAGGGGCTCACTTTAGTGGGTAGGTAAGGTAGATGGCGGCGGTGTAAAGGACTCACTTTAGTGGGTAGGTAAGGTAGATGGTGGCGGTGTAAGGGGCTCACTTTAGGGGGTAGGTAAGGTAGATGGCGGCGGGGTAGGGGCTCACATTAGGGGGTTATAGATTTAATATAGCTGGCGGCGGTGTCCGGGAGCGGCGGTTTAGGGGTTAATAACTTTATTAGGTGGCGGCAGGGTCCGGGAGCGGCGGTTTAGGGGTTAATACATTTTTTATTGTTAGGATAGTGAGGGGGGATAGCGGTTAGAGGGTTAGACGTGTCGGGCTATGTTTGGGAGGCGTGTTAGACAGTACGGGAGATTTAATAACTTTAGTCAGGTTTTGTAGGCGCCAGCAGTTTCTAAAGTGCGTAAGTCACTGGCGACTCCATAAATTTGTACTTACGCAGATTTCTGGACATCGCTGGTTTGTCAGACTTACGGCACTTTAGCCTCTGACGGCGCCGTATATAGGATAGCTCGAGTTGCGAGCTGAAACTACGGGCGGCGGGGGTTCCCTCGCTTGCGCCGCAAACTACGATCTTTATCGGATCGTGCCCAGTATGTAGAATGGATAGTGTCTATAACATTGTCAGCCAGCTTTGATTACTACATTTTATGTCATTTGAAATGTGAATGTTTTATGTTAGTATGATACTCATCCTTTTCCTGCAACTTCTAGTTGGCCCTTGTGACTGCATTTATTTAAGCAATGTAGTCAGCTTTGCCTATGTCATTATCTTCAAAAGGAGGAACTCTTGGGTACATATTTTAAATGAAATCCCATAACACACAATTCAAAGGGGACTATAAGTGATGCAGTAAACGTAATTTTATTTTGAATCAATCTTATATAAGATTGAAAGTTTAAAATAAATCCCTACTTTATTTCATTATTTTCTAGTGTCCCTAGACTTTAATCCCAAGCATGTAATTTGTTGGGAGCGACAAGAAACCCTCCCTCATCTGAAAGGTAAAAAGTGTGACCCCATGTTCTCCTAAAATGCAGGTTATAACTGTGAGATGCAATGGTCACCGTCTCAAAGCTTTAATGAAGGTGGCTATTATAAAGTCCCTTTTGTCCAATATGCTTTATTTCACTGCCGTAAATAGGAACTGGAACACAGGCAATAGTGGCCAGTAGCATTCACAGGTAATAGTGACCAGTAGGAACACAGGAAGCAATGGTCAGCAAGTACCTAGGCAGTAATAATCAGGAAGAACCCAAAAAACAATGACTAGCTGTGGAACAGCAGTGGAAATGATAATAATAATAATAATAGATGGCAGCAAAAACACAAACTGTAGTGGTCAGACATGAAAATAAGTAGAAATGACCATCAGGATTTCAGACAAATATGACCAAAGGGAAGAAAAAGAGCAATGGGCTGCAATAGACATGAAGCAGTAATAGCCAGGAGCATAATCTAATTATCCAGTAGCAAGAAGAACAACCAGAAATCAGAATGACATGTTGTTAAATAGAGTTACCAAATTACCTTTAGAACACTGTAAAGAGGAGAGTTGTGTATGATATCAAACAGCATGGAGCATCAAATGAAGAAAAGTATAGGGTCTCTTCAGATGCATAATTGGTTTGCTATGTAACTTTTAGGGGCTCAAAAAGGGACCCCACACTCCATTAGAAGAACCAAAATCAGGTAAGAGATTCTCTTTTGAAAAAGGACAAGCACTTTTTAAGATAAGGGTTCTCATGCACAAGTGGTCATCATGCCAATAGTACCATATATATATATATATATATATATATATATATATATATATAGTAATGTGTAGCAAAGTGGACTCCAGATTTTATTCCATAACAGCCTTGGGTGCTATATAAAAATTGCAATCACATCGAAACAAGAAGCACTCCAAAGGTCCTTTATCCAGATCACCTTTATTAGTGAAAGTTTTCGGGCATAAAATAGCCCGTCCTCAGACTTACAAGGTAAGAGCCCCTTGGAGGATCACTTCTGCCGCTCCGGATCTCCTCTTCAGTTCTATCGGTGGCTCGGCTGAGTGAAGACGACTAAAGGTAGGATGATCTTCAGGGGATTAGTGTTAGGTTATTTTAAGGGGGGTTTGGGTTAGATTAGGGGTATGTGGGTGGTGGGTTTTAATGTTGGGGTGGGGGTTGTATTTTTCTTTTACAGGCAAAAGAGCAGTTTTCTTTGGGGCATGCCCCACAAAGGCCCTTTTAAGGGCTGGTAAGTTAAAAGAGCTTTGAACATTTTTAATGTAGAATAGGGTAGGGAATTTTTTTATTTTGGGGGGCTTTGTTATTTTATTAGGGGGCTTAGATTAGGTGTAATTAGCTTAAAATTGTTGTAATATTTTTTAAATGTTTGTAACCTATTTTTTTATTTTTTGTAACTTAGCTTTTTTTATTTTTTTGTACTTTAGTTAGTTTATGTAATTGTATTGAATAGTAGTTATTTGTATTTAATTTATTTAATGATAGTGTAGTGTTAGGTTTAATTGTAACTTAGGTTAGGATTTATTTTACAGGTAATTTTTTTTTTCTTTTAGCTAGGTAGTTATTAAATAGTTAATAACTATTTAATAACTATTCTAACTAGCTAAAATAAATACAAAGTTACCTGTAAAATAAAAATAAATCCTAAAATAGCTACAATGTAATTATTAATTACATTGTAGCTATCTTAGGGTTTATTTTACAGGTAAGTATTTAGTTTTAAATAGGAATAATTTATTTAAGTATAGTGTAGTGTTAGGTGTAATTGTAACTTAGGTTAGTTTTTATTTTACAGGTAAATTTCTCTTTATGTTAGCTAGGTAGCTATTAAATAGTTAATAACTATTTAATAGCTATTGTACCTAGTTAAAATAAATTGAAAGTTACCTATAAAATAAAAATAAATCCTAAGATAGCTACAATATAATTATTATTTATATTGTAGCTATATTAAGGTTTATTTTAAAGGTATTTAGTTTTAAATAGGATCAATTTAGTTAATAATAGAAATATTATTTAGATTTATTTAAATAATATTTAAGTTAGGAGGGTGTTAGGGTTAGTGTTAGACTTAGGTTTAGGGGTTAATAAATTTATTACAGTGGCGGCGGTGTAGTGGGGGGCAGGATAGGGGTTAATAAATGTATTATAGGTGGCGACGGTGTAGGGGGGGCAGATTAGGGGTTAATAAATTGAATATAGGTTGAGGCAGGTCCTGGAGCGGCGGTTTAGGGGTTAAACTATTTATTTAGTTGCGGCGAGGTGCGGGATCAGCAGGATAGGGGTTAATAACTTTATTATAGAGGGCGGCAGTATAGGGGGGGCAGGATAGGGGTTACTAGGTATAATGTAGGTTGCGGCGGTGTCCGGGAGCAGCGGTTTAGGGGTTAATACATTTATTATAGTTGCGACGGGGTCAGGGAGCGGCGGTTTAGGGGTTAATATGTATAGAGTAGCTTGCGGTGGGCTCCGGGAGCGGCGGTTTAGGGGGTAATAACTTTATTTAGTTGCGGCGGTGTAGGGGGGGACAGATTAGGGGTGTTTAGACTCGGCGTACATGTTAGGGTGTTAGGTGTAGACAGCTCCCATAGGAATCAATGGGATGTCTGGCAGCAGCGAACTTGTACTTTCGCTATGGTCAGACTCCCATTGATTCCTATGGGATACGCCGCCTCCAGGGCGGCGGATTGAAAACCATGTACGCTGGGCCAGAAAATTGCCGAGCGTACCTGCTAGTTTTTTGATAACTAGCAAAAGTAGTCAGATTGTGACGCACTTGCGTGTGGAACATCTGGAGTGACGTAAGAATCGATCTGTGTCGGACTGAGTCCGACGGATCGAAGCTTACGTCACAAAATTCTACTTTTGCCGGTGTCTAGCCTTTGATAACTAAGGCGAATCAGCCTCGCCACAAATACGCTGCGGAATTCCAGCGTATTTGAGGTTGACGGCTTGATAACTACACCCCATTATCTCTAAAGTTTAAATGCAAGAGGTTGAAGAATGTAACATAACTTTATCACAGGGTTGTGACATGCAATTAAAAACACACTCTAGTGTAAATATATCAATTATAACAGCTTTATAAGCTGTTTTTATTCATAAGCATTTTTGCATCTTTTTAGTCAATGCCCAAAATAATATATTAGATACATTTTAAAAATGAGCGCTAAATAAAATTGAAATGACAGCTAAATATGATGTTAATATTCATAATATTTGATATATTGTTATATTGGTGACCCGTACATTACTTTAAAAGTAGTTATAAACCGGTAGATTTCAGTTTCCAGTTAAATTTTTGAGTTTAAAATGTGTTAATATAATATATTTTTTAAAGCTGTATATATCTGGAATTAATTAGCAAATTCTCTTCCAAAGCAACATATAATTCTTTATCCACCTCCATCTCCCTGACAAATTGGTGCAGCAGTTTTTGTTGCAGCCTTGTCTAAATATTCTATTTGCTTTATATATATAAATGAATACAAGAAAAACTTAAACTACTGAACACATATACATGACTAGGATGACAGCAAAATAATAACATATGTTTATTCATTTTAAACAATATGGCTTTTAACTGATATTATTTAGCAAATAGACCTCAGTTGATAGAAAATTAATAAAAGTAATACCATTTAACATTACATCGATATAATACCACTATATATCATTTTACTACTGAATATTTAAAGGGACACTGAACCCAAATTTTTTCCTTCGTGATTCAGATAGAGCATGCAATTTTAAGTAACTTTCTAATTTACTCCTATTATCAATTTTCCTAAAGTATCTTTATTTGAAAACCACTATATATCATTTTACTACTGAATATTTAAAGGGACACTGAACCCAAATTTTTTCCTTCGTGATTCAGATAGAGCATGCAATTTTAAGTAACTTTCTAATTTACTCCTATTATCAATTTTCCTAAAGTATCTTTATTTGAAAAAGAAGGCGTTTAAGCTAAGGAGCCAGACAATTTTTGGTTCAGAACCATGGACAGCACTTGTTTATTGGTGGATGAATTTATCCACCAATCAGCAAGAACAACCCAGGTTGTTCACCAAAAATGGGTTAGCAACTAAACTTACATTCTTGATTTTCAAATAAAGATTCAAAGAGAATGAAGAAAATTTGATAATAGGAGTAAATTAGAAAGTTACTTAAAATTGCATGCTCTATCTGAATCCCAAAATAAAAAAATTGGGTTCAGTGTCCCTTTAAGCAAATTAGTGGATAAATGCATCACAATTAATAACTTACAAGTTAGCCAAGTTTAGTATATTTTACTTACCAGACAAGGAAGGTTTTAAAGGCCACTCTACTGGGATTTCAACCCATTGGTCTCCATTAAATGAAAGAGGAAGTGTTTTATTAACTGAATAGCTAAATGTATCCAAAGTTTGTATATGTTGCATTTTTATGTGATACAAGGATAATCGTCTTCTACTGTCTGTCCAGTTTTCAAGGCCCAATCTCACTTTATATAACTGTCCCAAGTCATATGTGAGATTAATCTGTAAAATGTTTAAAATTCAAGGGTTTAGTCTAGTTTATTTCAGTACAATGTAGAGTTAAACATTCTCAAAAAAAAAAAGAATAAAATAATTATTGATTATTCTTTTTATTCTAAAATACATTTCGTTGTAATGTGCTTTGCCCTAAAATACTAATCTATTTAGATCCATACTATTTAAACTATTTTATTTTACTCAGCCATAAGTGGAATTTGTTTGTTCCTTTTCATCTGAATTTCTATCACAGTCTTGGATTATGCTACACCCCCACTGCAAACATTTTAGAGATTGCTAAAATTACTTAAACATGTGTGTGCCTGTACTCAGTATTCCAAATACAGTAGGGAAGGTGATGGAAAGGTAGGAAAATCATACTCTGGGCTTGCCTGTGTATGTAAATTTACTCCTCAGCTAATTTTTTACTGAACCCCTATTAATATAGGTTGAATGTCTGCTCTTTGTTACTTAAAGGGACATGAAACACATTTTTTATGATTCAGATAGAGCATAACATTTTAAACAACTTTCGAGTTTACTTGGAATTCTTTGTTAATGGAGCAGTGATGCACTACTGGGAGCTAACTGAACACATTGGGTGAGCCAATGACAAGAGGCATATACTGTATGTGCAGTAACCAATCAGCAGCTAGCTCCAAATAGTTAATGTCCTTCTCTTGAGCATATGTAGGCATGCTTTTAACAAAAGATACCAAGAGAATGAAGCAGATTGGACTGACTGCAAAAGCCTGAAGACAACCTGATGTTTGATTATCATTCAGAATAAAACAGTTGCCCAGTAGTGGGTTTACTAGCATTGCACTTCTGGCACATACTTGACTAGATTACAAAAGGAGAGCAATCAATAGTGTAGGGTGCATTACCTTTTGTGGGATGTTGCACAAAGAATAACACAAATTGGTAATACAAGATGATGGCTAAATATCTTAACCAAAGCATCTTAATATGGCTTAAACATTTTTGCACACACTATAATGGACAGCCCTATTTGTGCTCATTAAAGGGACACTGAACCCAAATTTTTTCTTTCAGGATTACGATAGAGCAGGCAATTTTAAGCATCTTTCTAATTTACTCCTATTATCACATTTTCTTCATTCTCTTGGTATCTTTATTTGAAATGCAAGAATGTAAGTTTAGATGCCGGCCCATTTTTGGTGAACAACCTGAGTTGTCCTTGCTGATTGGTGGATAAATTCATCCACCAATAAAAAATTGCTGTCCAGAGTTCTGAACCTAAAAAAAAGCTTAGATGCCTTCTTTTTCAAATAAAGATAGCAAGATAACAAAGAAAAATTGATAATAGGAGTAAATTAGAAAGTTGCTTAAAATTGCCTGCTTTATCTAAATCATGAAATAAAAAAATGTGGGTTTGGTGTCCCTTTAAGTTTGAATTACAAATGGTGACCTTGACACAATCCAAATACCATTTTAAAATGTAGTGCTTTTTGAGACCTTAAGTAAATCATTATTATTAACAGTATAGCACAGAACTACATGAAGAACCCCCCTGCTTGCTCACCATCGGCTTAGTGCACCAATGGCATAATGCTTAGCACTTCACCATAGAAATTTATTGTGCGTTCTCTAGAATGATATAAAAAAGAACTTTAAACATATAATATGAGCTCAAAACTAGAAGAGCTACTGATTGCAATCAGGTGAAGCTGACACACCACAATAATATGTTGTTTGCTCCACTTGTAATCAAAGACACTTTATTTTTTACTTTATTGTGCTTTAGGGTGCATATGGGGGCACATAGTTGCACTGGAGCAAGGCTTATAAAAACATTGTACTTTTTTTCTTCAAATGCTAGCCAGAATAATCCACATAGGAGGGGTGTCAGCGTATTTTATCATCTCTATAATATTTTATTAGGAAATAGTAGGGGTAGGGTAAGTGATTTGCTGATGGCTGCTAATATCTACCTTTGACTTGTGAAAACATAAAAATTGTGCAGCAGCCCTGGTTTTATAGTGCTGCTCATGCTTTTATATACAAGTTGCGCGGCATTCAATTGTAAAAATACCGTGCGCATTTAGGTTTTTGCGTATTTTTCATTGCGCAGGTATTACAAGTTGCAAAATAACTGATTTTGAGTGTGCGTTAACCCGAATACCACACATAAACTAACTTGTGTTTTCTTGTGCAAGTGCATGTATTCCCCCATAGAGATCAATGGAGAAAAAACTAACACCCGCTATCGCGAAAACTACATTGCATTTTTCACATTCCCCATAGAAAACTACATTGCATTTTTCACATTCCCCATAGAAAACTACATTGCATTTTTCACATTCCCCATAGAAGTCAATGGAGAAAAAAAAATTGTTGAAAAGAAACTAACACCCATCGCGCATATATAATAGCATATTCACATTAACAAATGTGATATATTTACAGTAAATACATAGTTAAAATCTTTATTGTTTGGATAGAGACAAAATATAATAATATGTACTTTTAATGTACTTTTAATTACTTTACCTGCAAATTTATACTGCAGTGCCTCACCATTACCCTTTCTTTTTAATTTCTGAATTGTAAAGTTCTAACTCCCCCCACACATTTCCTTCTATGGCTGTATCTATATCTATTGTTGTTTTGGCAGAATGCAAAAATGCATAGGGATTATCTGCTGGAGCATGCCTAGAAGATGTGAACTCAGTTAAAAAAATACGATGCCTGTGTCTAAACACTGATAAGGGGGGTAGAGTTGGCTGCTCCAGGCAGTTTAGCTATGGAATCAATTTTGCTTATTTTTGAAAATTAATTTAAAAATCTTTCCAGCAATTTTTAAACATTTTTTTGACTGCCTTTTTTTTCTAACAACCGAAATTGCATATATTTGAGCTCTTTGGGTGCAATATTTTTTTAAATAATTTTTACTAGACAGTGTTAATATGAGTGTAACTGTACTTTGTAATGTATTTTTGAAGTGTTTTGTGAAACTTTTTTGTTGCGGAAAACCCTTAACTACAGCTCTTCAAGCGCGGAAATCTTGATTTCTCAAAACTTGTAATATCAGGGCAACCAACATTGCTTGCAAAAAGACTATATCGAGCGCAGAAAATGCATACCGCACAACTTGTAATCTTGTTGTATGTGTATTATGTATATACAGTATATATATATATATATATATATATATATATATATATACATACATATATACATACATATATACATACACATTCTCATATATATATATATATATATATATATATATATATATATATATATACTGTATATATATAACACACTCATATCGAGGTTGAACATCAGTGACTGTTAACTTTTTCACTATTATTTATATTTAATTATCTAGGTTTTTAGTTATTTTATGCAAAATTAAACAATTTATGATTGTTTAAATGTTTTCTGCTTAAGTTTGCCTATTGTAAATGTATTTCTTCAAAACATAAATAAAAATTATATTCAGTAATATCAAATATCACATGATCAGTGATGTCTTAAATAATATTATTTTTGTCATACGTTAGTACTGCAACAAATTATGTCAACAATTTTTGGTCAACTTAAAGCCTTTTAATTATTGAATAAGCCAATGAATTTGCTATTTATATGATACATTAAATATGAATTTAACTGTTTTCATAAATTAAATATTTAGATTTCTTCATTATCAAACATTAATATTTAGTTATACAAAGCTTTACCTTGTATATTTGCAAGTCTTGAATATTAGATCCATCTTTACTTTCTAGGATAATAGGGTTAGATTTGCCCTTTCTTCCATAAAACACAATAACAAAATTTGTGTCATTCTCCAGAGTCTCAGTAATTTGTTCTCGAGCTACATTATTAAATGCAGTCAAATAAAAATTCCATTCTCCATCTGTGTTATTGAAAATTAAACACCATTAATATATTATTTATCAATTTATCAGAATTCTGCTATGTACTAACTGTGTTATAATTCTTTTATATTATTCTACAAGGGTGTACAGAAGAAGGAATACATGTAAAGTTAACATATTGTCATTTTCCAAATTAGTATACCAAGATAAAAATTAAAAGAATTACACAACTCACAAAACAGATGAATGAAACCAAAGAAATCAATGAATGGACAAAAGCATAATTGTAAAGCTGCTTGCTATAAATCAAAGAGTTCTATTTACTTAAAGGGACATAATACTCATATGCTAAATCACTTGAAACTGATGCAGTATAACTGTAAAAAGCTGACAGGAAAATGTCACCTGAGAATAAAAAAGGAAGATATTTTACCTCACAATCTCCTCAAAATAAAGGAAGAAATGAACAGCAGCCAATTAGCATCAGCAGTGCTGAGGTCATGAACTCTTTTACTGTGATCTCATGAGATTTCACTTAACTCTCATGAGATGTCATTGTAAACTTCCTTACACTGAATAGGGAAATAAGATGAGAGTGCTCCCGGGACAGACATACTGATTTGCTGCTTTACAATGGGATGTGACTACTGAGGAGCTTTTTACAGCTATACTGCATCACTTTCAAGTGTTTAAACATTTGGGTATTATGGCCCTTTAACCCAGAGGTGCATAGCACTCCAAAATGAAATACGCACTCCAAAATGAAATACACATAAAAGTATTTACATTTTGTTGAACACATGTAATAGTAAAAATGCTTCTAGAAATAGTTATCGCTGCTTGAGCTGTAGCTTTTTCTGTACACATGCCTTGTGCACATGCATTTAAAGAGCATACCTGCTCATTCAGTTTGCACCATCTCCGACAAATACACCACTGGCTTTTTGACCAGGTTCTTTGTTTAAATGAGAATGCATGAGGCAGATGTACACATACTAAAAGCTATCACTGAACCAAGCATCAATTTTACTAGCAGCAGTTTTTATAATAATAATGTGTATGTAGAACGTTTCCATTCAAAACTGAAATGCATTAATTTTGTTTTTACTTGTTATGTTTAGCTGTATACAATAGTTTTTGGTAGCACTGCATATTTTTACTTGTTATGTTTAGCTGTATACAATCGTTTTTGGTAGCGCTGCATGTTTTACTTGTTATGTTTAGCTGTATACAATAGTTTTTGGTAGCGCTGCATATTTTTACTTGTTATGTTTAGCTGTACACAATAGTTTTTGGTAGCGCTGCATATTTTTACTTGTTATGTTTAGCTGTACACAATAGTTTTTGGTAGCGCTGCATATTTTTACTTGTTATGTTTAGCTGTAAACAATAGTTTTTGGTAGCGCTGCATATTTTTACTTGTTATGTTTAGCTGTACACAATAGTTTTTGGTAGCGCTGCATATTTTTACTTGTTATGTTTAGCTGTACACAATAGTTTTTGGTAGCGCTGCATATTTTTACTTGTTATGTTTAGCTGTAAACAATAGTTTTTGGTAGCGCTGCATATTTTTACTTGTTATGTTTAGCTGTACACAATAGTTTTTGGTAGCGCTGCATATTTTTACTTGTTATGTTTAGCTGTATACAATAGTTTTTGGTAGCAATGCATACTTTTACTTGTTATGTTTAGCTGTATACAATAGTTTTTGTTAGTGCTGCATATTTTTACTTGTTATGTTTAGCTGTATACAACAATAGTTTTTGTTAGTGCTGCATATTTTTACTTGTTATGTTTAGCTGTATACAATAGTTTTTGGTAGCGCTGCATATTTTTACTTGTTATGTTTAGCTGTATACAATAGTTTTTGGTAGCGCTGCATATTTTTACTTGTTATGTTTAGCTGTATACAATAGTTATTGGTAGCGCTGCATATTTTTACTTGTTATGTTTAGCTGTATACAACAATAGTTTTTGTTAGCGCTGCATATTTTTACTTGTTATGTTTAGCTGTATACAACAATAGTTTTTGTTAGTGCTGCATATTTTTACTTGTTATGTTTAGCTGTATACAATAGTTTTTGGTAGCGCTGCATATTTTTACTTGTTATGTTTAGCTGTATACAATAGTTTTTGGCAGCGCTGCATATTTTTACTTGTTTTGTTTAGCTGTAAACAATAGTTTTTGATAGCGCTGCATATTTTCACTTGTTATGTTTAGCTGTAAACAATAGTTTTTGGTAGCGCTGCATATTTTTACTTGTTATGTTTAGCTGTAAAATTTTGGTAGCGCTGCATATTTTTACTTGTTATGTTTAGCTGTAAACAATAGTGTTTGGTAGCGCTGCATATTTTTACTTGTTATGTTGAGCTGTAAACAATAGTGTTTGGTAGCGCTGCATATTTTTACTTGTTATGTTTAGCTGTAAACAATAGTTTTTGGTAGCGCTGCATATTTTTACTTGTTATGTTTAGCTGTAAACAATAGTTTTTGGTAGCGCTGCATATTTTTACTTGTTATGTTTAGCTGTAAACAATAGTTTTTGGTAGCGCTGCATATTTTTACTTGTTATGTTTAGCTGTAAACAATAGTTTTTGGTAGCGCTGCATATTTTTACTTGTTATGTTTAGCTGTAAACAATAGTTTTTGGTAGCGCTGCATATTTTTACTTGTTATGTTTAGCTGTAAACAATAGTTTTTGGTAGCGCTGCATATTTTTACTTGTTATGTTTAGCTGTAAACAATAGTTTTTGGTAGTGCTGCATATTTTTAATTGTTATGTTTAGCTGTATACAATAGTTTTTGGTAGCGCTGCATATTTTTACTTGTTATGTTTAGCTGTAAACAATAGTTTTTGGTAGCACTGCATATTTTTACTTGTTATGTTTAGCTGTAAACAATAGTGTTTGGTAGCGCTGCATATTTTTACTTGTTATGTTTAGCTGTAAACAATAGTTTTTGGTAGCGCTGCATATTTTTACTTGTTATGTTTAGCTGTAAACAATAGTTTTTGGTAGCGCTGCATATTTTTACTTGTTATGTTTAGCTGTATACAATAGTTTTTGGTAGCGCTGCATATTTTTACTTGTTATGTTTAGCTGTAAACAATAGTTTTTGGTAGCGCTGCATATTTTTACTTGTTATGTTTAGCTGTAAACAATAGTTTTTGGTAGCGCTGCATATTTTTACTTGTTATGTTTAGCTGTATACAACAATAGTTTTTGTTAGTGCTGCATATTTTTACTTGTTATGTTTAGCTGTATACAATAGTTTTTGGTAGCGCTGCATATTTTTACTTGTTATGTTTAGCTGTATACAATAGTTTTTGGTAGCGCTGGATATTTTTACTTGTTATGTTTAGCTGTATACAATAGTTATTGGTAGCGCTGCATATTTTTACTTGTTATGTTTAGCTGTATACAACAATAGTTTTTGTTAGCGCTGCATATTTTTACTTGTTATGTTTAGCTGTAAACAATAGTTTTTGGTAGCGCTGCATATTTTTACTTGTTATGTTTAGCTGTAAACAATAGTTTTTGGTAGCGCTGCATATTTTTACTTATTATGTTTAGCTGTAAACAATAGTTTTTGGTAGTGCTGCATATTTTTACTTGTTATGTTTAGCTGTATACAATAGTTTTTGGTAGCGCTGCATATTTTTACTTGTTATGTTTAGCTGTATACAATAGTTTTTGGTAGCGCTGCATATTTTTACTTGTTATGTTTAGCTGTAAACAATAGTTTTTGGTAGCGCTGCATATTTTTACTTGTTATATTTAGCTGTAAACAATAGTTTTTGGTAGCGCTGCATATTTTTACTTGTTATGTTTAGCTGTAAACAATAGTGTTTGGTAGCGCTGCATATTTTTACTTGTTATGTTTAGCTGTAAACAATAGTTTTTGGTAGCGCTGCATAGTTTTACTTGTTATGTTTAGCTGTAAACAATAGTTTTTGGTAGCGCTGCATATTTTTACTTGTTATGTTTAGCTGTAAACAATAGTGTTTGGTAGCGCTGCATATTTTTACTTGTTATGTTTAGCTGTAAACAATAGTGTTTGGTAGCGCTGCATATTTTTACTTGTTATGTTTAGCTGTAAACAATAGTTTTTGGTAGCGCTGCATATTTTTACTTGTTATGTTTAGCTGTAAACAATAGTTTTTGGTAGCGCTGCATATTTTTACTTGTTATGTTTAGCTGTAAACAATAGTGTTTGGTAGCGCTGCATATTTTTAATTGTTATGTTTAGCTGTATACAATAGTTTTTGGTAGCGCTGCATATTTTTACTTGTTATGTTTAGCTGTAAACAATAGTTTTTGGTAGCGCTGCATATTTTTACTTGTTATGTTTAGCTGTAAACAATAGTTTTTGGTAGCGCTGCATATTTTTACTTGTTATGTTTAGCTGTAAACAATAGTTTTTGGTAGTGCTGCATATTTTTAATTGTTATGTTTAGCTGTATACAATAGTTTTTGGTAGCGCTGCATATTTTTACTTGTTATGTTTAGCTGTAAACAATAGTTTTTGGTAGCGCTGCATATTTTTACTTGTTATGTTTAGCTGTAAACAATAGTGTTTGGTAGCGCTGCATATTTTTACTTGTTATGTTTAGCTGTAAACAATAGTTTTTGGTAGCGCTGCATATTTTTACTTGTTATGTTTAGCTGTAAACAATAGTTTTTGGTAGCGCTGCATATTTTTACTTGTTATGTTTAGCTGTAAACAATAGTTTTTGGTAGCGCTGCATATTTTTACTTGTTATGTTTAGCTGTAAACAATAGTTTTTGGTAGCGCTGCATATTTTTACTTGTTATGTTTAGCTGTAAACAATAGTTTTTGGTAGCGCTGCATATTTTTACTTGTTATGTTTAGCTGTATACAACAATAGTTTTTGTTAGTGCTGCATATTTTTACTTGTTATGTTTAGCTGTATACAATAGTTTTTGGTAGCGCTGCATATTTTTACTTGTTATGTTTAGCTGTATACAATAGTTTTTGGTAGCGCTGGATATTTTTACTTGTTATGTTTAGCTGTATACAATAGTTATTGGTAGCGCTGCATATTTTTACTTGTTATGTTTAGCTGTATACAACAATAGTTTTTGTTAGCGCTGCATATTTTTACTTGTTATGTTTAGCTGTAAACAATAGTTTTTGGTAGCGCTGCATATTTTTACTTGTTATGTTTAGCTGTAAACAATAGTTTTTGGTAGCGCTGCATATTTTTACTTGTTATGTTTAGCTGTAAACAATAGTTTTTGGTAGTGCTGCATATTTTTACTTGTTATGTTTAGCTGTATACAATAGTTTTTGGTAGCGCTGCATATTTTTACTTGTTATATTTAGCTGTAAACAATAGTTTTTGGTAGCGCTGCATATTTTTACTTGTTATGTTTAGCTGTAAACAATAGTGTTTGGTAGCGCTGCATATTTTTACTTGTTATGTTTAGCTGTAAACAATAGTTTTTGGTAGCGCTGCATATTTTTACTTGTTATGTTTAGCTGTAAACAATAGTTTTTGGTATTGCTGCATATTTTTACTTGTTATGTTTAGCTGTATACAATAGTTTTTGGTAGCGCTGCATATTTTTACTTGTTATGTTTAGCTGTATACAATAGTTTTTGGTAGCGCTGCATATTTTTACTTGTTATGTTTAGCTGTAAACAATAGTTTTTGGTAGCGCTGCATATTTTTACTTGTTATATTTAGCTGTAAACAATAGTTTTTGGTAGCGCTGCATATTTTTACTTGTATGTTTAGCTGTAAACAATAGTGTTTGGTAGCGCTGCATATTTTTACTTGTTATGTTTAGCTGTAAACAATAGTTTTTGGTAGCGCTGCATAGTTTTACTTGTTATGTTTAGCTGTAAACAATAGTTTTTGGTAGCGCTGCATATTTTTACTTGTTATGTTTAGCTGTAAACAATAGTGTTTGGTAGCGCTGCATATATTTACTTGTTATGTTTAGCTGTAAACAATAGTGTTTGGTAGCGCTGCATATTTTTACTTGTTATGTTTAGCTGTAAACAATAGTTTTTGGTAGCGCTGCATATTTTTACTTGTTATGTTTAGCTGTAAACAATAGTTTTTGGTAGCGCTGCATATTTTTACTTGTTATGTTTAGCTGTAAACAATAGTGTTTGGTAGCGCTGCATATTTTTAATTGTTATGTTTAGCTGTATACAATAGTTTTTGGTAGCGCTGCATATTTTTACTTGTTATATTTAGCTGTAAACAATAGTTTTTGGTAGCGCTGCATATTTTTACTTGTTATGTTAAGCTGTAAACAATAGTGTTTGGTAGCGCTGCATATTTTTACTTGTTATGTTTAGCTGTAAACAATAGTTTTTGGTAGCGCTGCATATTTTTACTTGTTATGTTTAGCTGTAAACAATAGTTTTTGGTAGCGCTGCATATTTTTACTTGTTATGTTTAGCTGTAAACAATAGTGTTTGGTAGCGCTGCATATTTTTACTTGTTATGTTTAGCTGTAAACAATAGTTTTTGGTAGCGCTGCATATTTTTACTTGTTATGTTTAGCTGTAAACAATAGTTTTTGGTAGCGCTGCATATTTTTACTTGTTATGTTTAGCTGTAAACAATAGTTTTTGGTAGCGCTGCATATTTTTACTTGTTATGTTTAGCTGTAAACAATAGTGTTTGGTAGCGCTGCATATTTTTACTTGTTATGTTTAGCTGTATACAATCGTTTTTGGCAGCACTGCATATTTTTACTTGTTATGTTTAGCTGTAAACAATAGTTTTTGGTAGCGCTGCATATTTTTACTTGTTATGTTTAGCTGTATACAATCGTTTTTGGTAGCACTGCATATTTTTACTTGTTATGTTTAGCTGTAAACAATAGTTTTTGGTAGCGCTGCATATTTTTACTTGTTATGTTTAGCTGTACACAATAGTTTTTGGTAGCGCTGCATATTTTTACTTGTTATGTTTAGCTGTATACAATAGTTTTTGGTAGCAATGCATACTTTTACTTGTTATGTTTAGCTGTATACAATAGTTTTTGTTAGTGCTGCATATTTTTACTTGTTATGTTTAGCTGTATACAACAATAGTTTTTGTTAGTGCTGCATATTTTTACTTGTTATGTTTAGCTGTATACAATAGTTTTTGGTAGCGCTGCATATTTTTACTTGTTATGTTTAGCTGTATACAATAGTTATTGGTAGCGCTGCATATTTTTACTTGTTATGTTTAGCTGTATACAACAATAGTTTTTGTTAGCGCTGCATATTTTTACTTGTTATGTTTAGCTGTAAACAATAGTTTTTGGTAGCGCTGCATATTTTTACTTGTTATGTTTAGCTGTAAACAATAGTGTTTGGTAGCGCTGCATATTTTTACTTGTTATGTTTAGCTGTAAACAATAGTGTTTGGTAGCGCTGCATATTTTTACTTGTTATGTTTAGCTGTAAACAATAGTTTTTGGTAGCGCTGCATATTTTTACTTGTTATGTTTAGCTGTAAACAATAGTTTTTGGTAGCGCTGCATATTTTTACTTGTTATGTTTAGCTGTAAACAATAGTTTTTGGTAGCGCTGCATATTTTTACTTGTTATGTTTAGCTGTATACAATAGTTTTTGGTAGCGCTGCATATTTTTACTTGTTATGTTTAGCTGTAAACAATAGTTTTTGGTAGCGCTGCATATTTTTACTTGTTATGTTTAGCTGTAAACAATAGTTTTTGGTAGCGCTGCATATTTTTACTTGTTATGTTTAGCTGTAAACAATAGTTTTTGGTAGTGCTGCATATTTTTACTTGTTATGTTTAGCTGTATACAATAGTTTTTGGTAGCGCTGCATATTTTTACTTGTTATGTTTAGCTGTAAACAATAGTTTTTGGTAGCGCTGCATATTTTTACTTGTTATGTTTAGCTGTAAACAATAGTGTTTGGTAGCGCTGCATATTTTTACTTGTTATGTTTAGCTGTAAACAATAGTTTTTGGTAGCGCTGCATATTTTTACTTGTTATGTTTAGCTGTAAACAATAGTTTTTGGTAGCGCTGCATATTTTTACTTGTTATGTTTAGCTGTATACAATAGTTTTTGGTAGCGCTGCATATTTTTACTTGTTATGTTTAGCTGTAAACAATAGTTTTTGGTAGCGCTGCATATTTTTACTTGTTATGTTTAGCTGTATACAACAATAGTTTTTGTTAGTGCTGCATATTTTTACTTGTTATGTTTAGCTGTATACAATAGTTTTTGGTAGCGCTGCATATTTTTACTTGTTATGTTTAGCTGTATACAATAGTTTTTGGTAGCGCTGCATATTTTTACTTGTTATGTTTAGCTGTATACAATAGTTATTGGTAGCGCTGCATATTTTTACTTGTTATGTTTAGCTGTATACAACAATAGTTTTTGTTAGCGCTGCATATTTTTACTTGTTATGTTTAGCTGTAAACAATAGTTTTTGGTAGCGCTGCATATTTTTACTTGTTATGTTTAGCTGTAAACAATAGTTTTTGGTAGCGCTGCATATTTTTACTTGTTATGTTTAGCTGTAAACAATAGTTTTTGGTAGCGCTGCATATTTTTACTTGTTATATTTAGCTGTAAACAATAGTTTTTGGTAGCGCTGCATATTTTTACTTGTTATGTTTAGCTGTAAACAATAGTGTTTGGTAGCGCTGCATATTTTTACTTTTTATGTTTAGCTGTAAACAATAGTTTTTGGTAGCGCTGCATATTTTTACTTGTTATGTTTAGCTGTAAACAATAGTTTTTGGTAGCGCTGCATATTTTTACTTGTTATGTTTAGCTGTAAACAATAGTGTTTGGTAGCGCTGCATATTTTTACTTGTTATGTTTAGCTGTAAACAATAGTTTTTGGTAGCGCTGCATATTTTTACTTGTTATGTTTAGCTGTAAACAATAGTGTTTGGTAGAGCTGCATATTTTTAATTGTTATGTTTAGCTGTATACAATAGTTTTTGGTAGCGCTGCATATATTTACTTGTTATGTTTAGCTGTATACAATAGATTTTGGTAGCGCTGCATATTTTTACTTGTTATATTTAGCTGTAAACAATAGTTTTTGGTAGCGCTGCATATTTTTACTTGTTATGTTTAGCTGTAAACAATAGTGTTTGGTAGCGCTGCATATTTTTACTTGTTATGTTTAGCTGTAAACAATAGTTTTTGGTAGCGCTGCATATTTTTACTTGTTATGTTTAGCTGTAAACAATAGTTTTTGGTAGCTCTGCATATTTTTACTTGTTATGTTTAGCTGTAAACAATAGTTTTTGGTAGCGCTGCATATTTTTACTTGTTATGTTTAGCTGTAAACAATAGTTTTTGGTAGCGCTGCATATTTTTACTTGTTATGTTTAGCTGTAAACAATAGTGTTTGGTAGCGCTGCATATTTTTACTTGTTATGTTTAGCTGTATACAATCGTTTTTGGTAGCACTGCATATTTTTACTTGTTATGTTTAGCTGTAAACAATAGTTTTTGGTAGCGCTGCATATTTTTACTTGTTATGTTTAGCTGTATACAATAGTTTTTGGTAGCGCTGCATATTTTTACTTGTTATGTTTAGCTGTATACAATAATTTTTGGTAGCGCTGCATATTTTTATTTGTTATGTTTAGCTGTATACAATAATTTTTGGTTGCGCTGCATATTTTTACTTGTTATGTTTAGCTGTAAACAATAGTTTTTGGTAGCGCTGCATATTTTTACTTGTTATGTTTAGCTGTAAACAATAGTGTTTGGTAGCGCTGAATATTTTTACTTGTTATGTTTAGCTGTAAACAATAGTTTTTGGTAGCGCTGCATATTTTTACTTGATATGTTTAGCTGTAAACAATAGTGTTTGGTAGCGCTGCATATTTTTACTTGTTATGTTTAGCTGTAAACAATAGTGTTTGGTAGCGCTGCATATTTTTACTTGTTATGTTTAGCTGTAAACAATAGTTTTTGGTAGCGCTGCATATTTTTACTTGTTATGTTTAGCTGTAAATAATAGTTTTTGGTAGCGCTGCATATTTTTACTTGTTATGTTTAGCTGTAAACAATAGTTTTTAGTAGCGCTGCATATTTTTACTTGTTATGTTTAGCTGTATACTATAGTTTTTAGTAGAGCTGCATATTCTTCTTAAGCCATCAAGTACTTTACAGATGTAAGGAGACCTTTCAGAGTATAATAAATCCCAGTGTCATGTTTACATGTGCTGCAAAAGGAATATTAAACCATTATGCATTGATGAAACAGAAGTAATCAAACATCATTTTCTTAAAGTTTAAAGGTCAGAATAAAGCAGTTCAAGCTATCAAGAAAACTAATAAAATGTTTATTTGAAAATAACTTTTTTTGAACAGAGAAAAAATGACTTTAATGCCCCATTAAAAGCAGGTGAAGTTTTATTTATTAAGTATTTTGGTTCTGTATACATTACCTGATGTCATGGGCTGGTCTGCATTAAGCAAAGCTGCATCGCCACCCTCTTCCTTTAGCTCTGTAAATGAGAGTAACAACCATTTAAAGCACATATCCATTGTATGGGGATTGTATTATCTTGTATCTGGGGGAACAGACTACCAGTGAGACGTACAGAGATTCTAATACATTGGGGGCAGATTACGAAAGGTGCGCTAACTGTTGCGTGTGAGCAATATTGGATTCATTTCAGCTGTTTGCACGCATCAGTAAAAGAGCACATATTACAAGTTGAAAATAAATACGTTCTCTCAAGAGAAATTGAATTTAACGTGTGTTGGGGTACTGTTAAACTCTTATAAAAAGTTGCACAAGAAACATTAAAAATATATTTAACAGTACAGTTACACTCATAATAACACCATCTAATAAAAATTATTAAAAAGAAAAACTGCATTAAAAAGTTATAAGGGCTAAAAGGTGTTGCAAAGGGCTTTAACATAGAGATGTGTGTGTGTGAATATGTATTTAAGTACATTTGTGTTTATATTTGTACATATGTACTTAAAGACATATATACACATATAAACACATAAATATATATATATATATATATATATGCAATAAAGTAGCTGAAAACATGGAAAAGCATATTTATGCAATATTCATATTTAATAAAGTGTTTAACTGTGTTCTTCACATAGGGGAATATGTTCTAAGTATTTATAAATAGATATTCCTATAAATATATATATATTACGGAGCCCCATAGGTGTCACACAAGATTGTTTTTCATAAATCGCGCGCACATTTTCCTAAATCGTGAGCACGATTTAGCTAAATCGTGAGCACATTTTAGCTAAATCGTGAGCACATTTTAGCTGAATCGTGCTCACAATTTACCTAAATCATGGTCACAATTAAGCTAAATCGTGCGCACGATTTATAAATAATTATAATCATACTATTCCACCTTAAAAGGACATTATACACTAGATTTTTTTTGCATAAATGTTTTGTAGATGATCCATTTGTACAGTCCACCTTGGAGTTTTTTTGTAACAATGTATAGTTTTGCTTATTTTTTAATAACATTGTGCTGGTTTTCAGACTCCTACCCAAGCCCCAAAGTATCAGATGTATGCGTGCATTTACAGACCACTGCTGCCTCCTGTTTGCCTAATCTGTCTTTTCATATGCAGGGAAGGGACGATATTGGGTATTCTGCTAATTTCATCAACAGTGCTAAATTTGGAGCTTCTAAGTAAGTTTTTAAAAGGTTTTATACTGGATTTTTAGGTCAGTATCTGTGCATATTCTTCTTTATAGTGGTGTCTATTATATGCAGTTATATGAAAATTTGTGCATACTGTCCCTTTAAGCAAGAATTCTCCCCCTGCTTCTTCCCTAGCTAGACATGTTTTGATGACCTATCTACAGGAGGAGGAGCTCCCACCCACCAGCTACTAGTTCTTTCAGTTCAGTTCAGTGTGTTAGTAGAGATGGGAAGTCTGATTCATCTTGATGAATCAGTTCATTTCGGATGGTTCGTTTAACTGAACCAGTGCATGAACCAATTCATCAGTTCACTTGTTGGGCACGTGATGCATGAGGGACGAGCAGCAGAGTCTCCTATTACGGATGCTCCACCAATCCGTTTTGTGACTCCTTAGTCACTGTCAGACTCTTCCTGACACACAATGCAGCATTACATCTATTTCTTACGCATATCATATGGATAACCAGTCTTTTAATGTATATGAAAAACTAAAGCAAATACATACAACATGGTGCATAGAACACAGTATGCTGCATATACTGTGTGGGTTCCAACACAGTGCATAGAACAGAGTAAGCTGCATTTTGTACTGTTGTATTTGCCTAATAGTTGCATATCTGACAAAAGACTGGTTATCCATGATCATACACAGGGAAGTGATGCCCGCTTTATTTACCTAATTGGTATTATAATACATTCACATTAACCCAATACCTATTATTCCAGAGCTTGGGGTTAATTTAGGGGCAGTTAGGGTTAACAGGGGTCTTAGGGTTGAGTTATGGTGAGGAGTATTTATAGTAAGGGACAGTAAGGGTTAATTTAAGGTGCAGTTAGGGGTAAAGGCAAAGGTCTATTGAGAACTGCTGTGACCTGATATTTGAATCATTCTACTGTTAACTGAGTGTTTCATTGCAAAGGAGTTAGTTAAATGGGACACTCAAGTCAAAATAACCTTTTATGATTCAGAGCATGCAGTTTTAGGACACTTTCCAATTTACTTTATCAAATTGTGCACAGTCTTTTTATGTTCACACTTTCTGGGGACAAAATCCTACTGAGCATGTGCACAATCTCACATGGTATACGTATACTAGTCTGTAATTGGCTGATGTCTGTCACATGATACATGGGGCCGGAATATTAGAGAAAAAATTAATTTCTCAGAAAAATATCTACTGCTTATTTAAAATTCAGAGTAGGTGTTTTTGCATTGTCTTTTTATTATGCACGTGTTAATTATGTAATTATACTGCATTGTTCATGAACTGGACATCGCTATGGGCTAGATTTATGAAACCCTTCTTCTCCCTATGACTGCAGGTTCTCTCAAGAGAACCTACAGTCACGATTTATCAAGCAGTGTCTATGAGACCTCTGCTTCAGTGATGTGCAGTCACTAGAGGCAGGTGAGGCAGTGCTTCACCTCTCATATGGGCAAAAATATATATTTTTTTATTGGCTTTAGAAAATAAAAAAAATAAAAATTGCAATTTTGTTTTCCCCAGCATTTTTTTTTTTTCACAGCTAGATGTTGTGCAATGGAGAGGCACAAGCAAGTCTGCCCACCATTACACAACATGCTGCGCCACCTACTGGATGAAAGTGGTTACGATCATTGCATGGCCCATAAGTGCTTTATTTGAGGCAGTCCTATTTGGGCTGACCCAATCCAGTGAGAGGCATTAGTAAGTGGAACTTAGGGTTGGGGCTGGATGTTAAATCATATAAAACAAAACAAAAACGGAAAAAAACAACTTTCATTTATTTTGTTGCTGTCCTTTGAAGCTGCCAGCTTTTGCTAAAGTGAAAAAGAGAGTTCTGTATTTCCCCTCTAAGTGCAGTGGAATGTTCCACTGTCACTTCCTTAATACAGACAGAGGCAGAGCAGGAAGAGAGATGCAGTCAATGAGCAGTGTTTTAGCCACATCTTAGTAAGTTCTGCAACCTTAGATTTCACTGAAAGGGATTCTGTTAGTGAAAATTATAATTTAATGAATGTGGTTTAGTGTTTTGTTTTGTTTTTTTACTGTTTTACAACAGTTAAAGGATCGTTTTTGTATTTTGTTTCCTCAAACTTTACACCCACTAACTTAGCAGCTTGCCTCTGTACTAATTTATAGTCTTACTTTCTGAACTCTCTGTAGCTCTGCTGTTTTATTACTTAAAAATGCAATGGTCCCTCTTCCCCCCCCACCCTTGTGTGTGTGTGTGTATCTATCAATCTCTCTTATGTGTTCTCCCCCATGGTCTCTTTCTCTCTCTGTCTCTCTTCCTCCCCCTCTGACTCTCTATTCCCTTATGTGTCTCTCTAACCCTCTGTGTTTGATTGTCTGTCTCTCTCTCTTTCTCTCTCTCTAACTCTCTGTGTGCGATTGTGTCTCTCTCTCTCACACCCTCTGTGTGTGATTGTATCTCTCTCTCTCTAACCCTCTGTGTCTCTCCCCCCATCTCTATCTCCCTCTCCCCCCGAGTGCTTTTCTGTGTTTCTTTCTACCTTTATTTATTTAATTAATGAATTGGTAGTGCCATCTGATAGTGTGGCTTTATTTAAAGGGGTGGGGTCAAGCGCCCCACCATCTTTAAATTTCACCAGCCGCCACTGGATCAAGACATTTTTATATTTACTGAATAATGAAAGAATCTATAAGCATAATTTGCAGCATTAAAGTAAAAAGTATGTTTTAAACATATTTTAACCCTTTGAGTGCTAATGACGGCTCTGAGCCATCACAGAGTTTCTCACTCTGGTGCTAATGACGGCTCAGAGCCGTCATGAGCACTCTCCCACCTTGAGGGAGATCTGGGGGCTCCTTACTGATCCTACCCCAGAGATCATGCCTGTAGAGTGACAGGCATCGCCGGGGCTTCACGTGATGCACGGTGACGTCACACGCAATTACAATGTTAAGTATAGGAGGAGGGGGCATGCTGCTTAGAAGCCTGTATCTCAGGCATCTAAGCAGCTACAGACCCCCAAGACCCATTGTTGGAAAGGTAATCGCCTAACCTTTCCAACAGTGTAAGTCTTGGGGGTCTGTAAAAAGAAATAAAAAAGTTTAAAACATTTTTTTCAAAAATTTCAAAAATAAAAATAAATAAATAAAATATTAGCACCCAGGTGGGAAATGGCTTAGCAGCCAAAGGGTTAATGGGCATGGATTTCTAGATCTCATAATCAGAGCTAGCATTTTGTTATCTGGCAAGTGTTTCTGTTACAATCCTTTAGACTAAAATCAGATGTTTACTAAGTTGACCAGTTTTCCAAGAAACCATTTAAAGGGACATGAAACCCATATGTTTTCTTTCATGATTTAGAAAGAGCATGCAATTTTAAATAACTTTCCAATTTACATCTAATATCTAATTTTCTTCATTCTTTTCATATCCTTTGTCGAAAATCATATCTAAATATGCTCAGTGGCTGCACATAGATACCTCATGTGATTGGCTCACCCATGTGCATTGCTATTTCTTCAACAAAGGATATCTAAAGAATGAAGGCGTATCCTAGCCACTGCCTCACCAGCCTCTGACGTCACTGCACGTCACTGCTCTGCTTCCCTACCCTCTTCTCCTCATCCGACCAGGGAGATTAACAACTTTTGCCCATGCGTGATTGGCTGTGTGTGGGTAGGTATCGGGATTGTAGGCGAGCGCAAAATACCGCTTGTATGCAATGTTAAATTCCTGCAGCAGATTGCTGACCACCAGAGGAGAGCTGGGGCGGACAGGGGAAAATATGTATGCCCCTGTCCACCCCTTGATTGATAAATTGAGCTCTATGTGTCAGTGAGTTTCAGCACAAACTGGTAAGTAACTATGCACCTCAGCTTCAGTCACATGGATTTCTAAAAGTCCAATGTTAGCATTATGTTATGTGACAGTACAGAACAGTACATTTAGCATTGCAATGCTCACAAAGGATGTGTATCCTTTCACAATACAATGCTAAATAATCTGTGATTACCTTGTATCTAAGGCTTTGCACCAATCCCCCTTATCTCAGAAGTGTGTGCATATTTTAATTTAGCCCATCAGTGATCACTCACAATTCAACGAGAGTCAGCTCAGTGTTATTTATAATGGTATTAGTTTTTTTTGTCATGCTGTGAAAAACTTATAAACTGCTATGGATTTTAGTTCTTAGAAATTATAGTAGCATGATAATGTTGTGCAAAGCTGGGGAATGGGTAGTAAATGCACTATCAATCTTTATACACAATAAAACATTTGAAGTAGACTGTCCCTTTAAACTTTAAATCTCAATGTAAACAACACATTTTGCATCTACAGGTATACTGCTTTGGAATCCAATTCCTATCTTTTGGATAACCTTTGAAATGTACAGCATTGTGTGTACAATAACACAGGCTTCAATGATTTTATCGTGCACAGATCATTATGAAAATGTGTACAGTTTTAACTGCCATTTTTTTAGGTATTGGAATCAAATTGGATGTTTCTATAGTATTAATAAAACATGAATTGCCAACATTATCCTGCTTTAAAAAGGCAGAAGAATGTGACAATATTTTATAGAGAAATGACAGAAAAATATGTATTTGAAATTGTACAATTCATATTTTTACAGGGAACACAACTATTTTGTTTTGAGAAACCAGTTTTTAACCTGAATAATTAACTGATTGATTTCTGTTCAATATATACTTAAAATATAATATAATTTATGTACATCTATTTCACCTCCAATAATTTGAATATAATTGCATTGTATTATGAAAGGATAAATATGCTTTGTGAGCATTGCAATGCTAAACGTACTGTTTGTCGCATAACATAATGCTAACATTGGGCTTTTAGAAATCCATGTGACTGAAGCTAAGGTGCAGTTACTTACCAGTCTGTCTGTACTGATTCTCACTAACACACTGACTACTGAACTGAAACTGAAAGAGTAGCTGGTGAGAACGCTGCTCTATAAGTGGGAGGTTTCTTGCTTAAAGGGACAGGCAAGTAAAAAAAAAAATGTTCATGATTCAGATAGGGCATGTAATTTTAAACAACTTTCCAATTTAGTTTTAGCACCAATTTTGCGTTGTTCTCTTGGTATTCTTAGTTGAAAGCTTAACCTAGGAGATTCATATGCTAATTTCTTAGACCTTGAAGGCCGCCTCTAATCGAAATGCATTTTGATAGTTTTTCACCACTAGAGGGCATAAGTTCATGTATTTCATATAGATAACATTGAGCCCATGCACGTGAATTTTCCATAGAGACAGCTCTGATTGGCTAAACTGCAAGTCTGTCAAAAGAACTGAAAGAAGGGGGCAGTCTGCTGAGGCTTAGATACAAGGTAATTACAGAGGTAAAACGTGTATAATTATAACTGTGTTGGTTATGCAAAACCGGGGAATTGTTAATTTAGGGATTATCCATCTTTTAAAACAACAAAAATTCTGGTGTTGACTGTCCCTTTAAGTTGGAATAGCATGATTATAAATCATGATCACGATTTAGCTAAATTGTGCGCACAATTTAGCAAAATGTGCTCACAATTTACCAAATATGCTCACGATTTAGCAAAATGTGCTCACAATTTAGTAAAATATGCTCACAATTTATAAAAAAAATCATGCGTGACACTTCTGGGGCTCCGTAATATATATATATATATATATATATATATATATATATATATCTGTTTATATTTACACTTATTTATATAATCTTATATATATATTTATTGTAATTTTAAGAAATATGTATTTAAAAAAATATATATATTTACTGTATATAGTTGTAAATATATATTGTACGAAAAAAACATCAGATATATGTAGAAATATTTATTTATGAATAAATAGAACATATTCTTCTATGTGAAGAACATTGGAATGTGAAATATTTATATTTCATGTCTGGTAAGTGCACTTGAGAAAAGGTGATTGAGTTTGCGCACGAGTAAACTCCAATGAAGTCTATTGGGGAATACGTTAACAGGGTCGCAATATTCTAACTTTAACTTTTTCTGCGTATCAGGTTAGCACACAAGCAAAAACTTTTTACTTTCATCTTGTAATGCACATGGTATGCGCCGCGCACAAAAATCTGAAGTCAAATGTAGTTAGCACGCTAATGGGAGCAGCAAGAAATAGCCCTTGGTCAGAAAGATATTGGATTGTCTTGGAACATTGCAAGGGTTGTTTAACAATACTAAATTTGTTTAACAATACTAAAACATTTCAAAGAATATTTTCTATACTTAAAGGGACATTGTATACCAAAAAAATTTTTTTCTTCTCTACTAACAAAGCATTTCAAGTTTAAACAACCCAGCACCTTAAAGCTGATCTTTTTTTTATATTAAACAATAACAAAATGACAGACACTGTATTATCTAACCAGTGCTCCACTTAGAGTCATATGTAAAACAGGCTGGGTTAAAGGGACAGTCAACACCAGAATTTTTGTTGTTTTAAAAGATAGATAATCCCTTAATTACCAATTCCCCAGTTTTGCATAACCAACACAGTTATAATAATACATGTTTTACCCCTGTAATTACCTTGTATCTAAGCCTTAGCAGACTGCCCCCTTATTTCAGTTCTTTTGACAGACTTGCATTTTAGCCAATCAGAGCTGTCTCCATGGTAAATTCATGTGCATGAGCTCAATGTTATCTATATGAAACATGTAAACTAATGACCTCTAGTAGTGAAAAACTATCAAAATGCATTTAGATTAGAGGCGGCCTTCAAGGTCTAAGAAATTAGCATATGAACCTCCTAGGTTTAGCTTTCAACTAAGAATACCAAAAGAACAAAGCAAAATTGGTGATAAAAGTAAATTGGAAAGTTGTTTTAAATTACATTCCCTATTTGAAACATGAAAGTTTTTTGTGGACTTGACTGTTCCTTTAAGTTAGTTAATTTCCTATTTGCTATTGGATAATTCAGTCTAAAAGTTGCCCAAAAGGTTGCCCTTGCCCCCCCAAAAAAAATGCTTTCTTTATTATAAAAAAATATATATTTTTGAAGAACTAGCACATTAACTGGACATTAAATTGCTGAGTACAACTACAGAAACATGGTTACTATGATATTATTTTCCTCCTGTATCTGCAGCTGTCTTCAAAGTAATTCTCTTATTTTAACTACAATTATCAGTTATTGAAGCTCTACATCTTCACACTGGGGCCATGCCCATCTTGGAGCTTATATTTGTTATTTAACTTTTAAACTGTGCAAAAACTTGCAAAAATGTAACACTTACACTCTCTGTTGTGTGAGCTAAAGTGAAAGGTGCAGCTGTCAAAAGGCAGATCTGTGAAAGTGCACTGCTTCTGTCACAGGATGCAACAATATGCAAGTTACAAGATGGTGGCGCCCATTATAAAATGCAGAGCTTTACCAACTGGATTCTGTAATAAGTTAAAATAAGAGACCAGCTTTACAGACAGCTGTCGGTACAGGAAGGAAAGCAAAGGCACAATATGAAGTAATCTTTCAAATGTAGTTGAACACAGCAATTTTGATGTCCCTTAAACCAACAATCATTAAGTCCAAGGAGAACTTTATTGTGAAAGGTTTTTTTTCAAAGCTCGATTACTTTAAAGGACATTAAACACTTCTTGCTTTTGTGCAAAATTATCAATTTTCCCATGATCCCTAGAGAGGCCAAAAATCCATAACCTAGGTATTCATTATGCTGCAAATGGTCTTAACTAGCAATTTGATTTACAGCTTTTGTAAGTTACAGAATCAGCTATTTGGCATCTGCAGGGAGAGTGGAACAAATTTCATGCAAAAGCAACAGAAGTTTAAAGGGATATGAAACCTACATATTTAGTTTTTGTCATGCAGGAAAAGCATACAATTTTTAAAAAGTTTCCATTTACGTCGCTCTGTTATCAAATTACAGTAAACTCACAGTTAACCAGCACCTATGGGGATTGGTAGATTCCAGATAAGTGTAGTTTCTGGTTGCTTGAGAGTTACTATTAAAATAGGCCTAACTAGGTTCTATGACCCATACTATAAACGCTGTATTTACTTGCTATTAATATTTAAATACAGTAAAAAAAAGCAAATTATTAATTAATAATAATAATGCCGCCTTCGTTCAGTCCCGGGCCCCCTAGTGGCAACGTGATGTCTAATTCTCAGACTGCCTTGTGCTCACAACTTTCAAGAGCAGTTATGTAGGGTCTGGTGGCATTAAAAGGGCATTGCTTTCACATTTGAGAGCCCACTATAGAGAAAGGAAGCTGCAGAGAAAAGTTAGCGTTAATTTTAATGTACAGTTTTTTTTAATATTTTTTTCTGGTTGCTTGAGAGTTCTGGTTGCTTAAGATCTGGTTAACTGAGAGTTTACTGTACATTGTTCCCATGATATTCTGTGTTAAATAGATACCGAGGTAGGCGCCTGGAGCCCTACAGGAAATAGTGCTGCAATCTAGCGCACTTGAAAATGAAGAACATTCTTGCAAAACTGCTGCAATATAGTGCTGTAGACACGTGCACACGCCTGAGCTTAAAGTGAAGGTAAAGTAACCATTATCACGATCCAGGAAATAGAAAATCAACTAAATTAAATAAGACTTTTATTCATGAATCGTCATCAATCGATGTAAAAACAAAGTTATAGCCAATATTTAGCCATTTTCGAGCGTACACTAATGGAACCCGTTTTTTTTCCCATACTGATCACGTGTCTGTATCAGCCAACTGAAATTCTGGTCATTACGCGGCCGTCAGTACACGTCACCCGCCTACTTTATCCTGTTGCACAAAGCCTTGTGAACGCGCTCTGGGCTGACGTAGAAAGTGGGTGGGACCGCTCTATACGTCAACACACAAGAAAAGAAGCATGTAATCTCTGGGAGGAGTCAGACATTGCACCAGTAGGGAGATATCAATACAGATATCTTCAACATAAAAAAAAAAAATTGAAAAAAAAGTTAGCGATTACTTTAGGGTAAGCATAACAAATGCATTCATGTCTTGCAAACTATAATACTTAACCTTCACTGTAAGTCCCTGTTTTTCAACAAAAGATGCCAAAAGAAAAAGGTAAAAGTGATAATAGACATAAATTAGAAAGTTTTTTTTAACTCCTTAAGGACCAGCGACATACCCTATACGTTGCAGGTCTTTCTATGTGGATTGCATTATTAATAGAGCGGTCTTGCCGCAAGTAGCGAGACTGCGCTATTTCCAGTGACCAGCAGGAAGGAGGGAGGGTATAATAGTGCTGTCCCTCCACTTACAGCGGGTCCCGCACTATTATAAACAAGAAAACCCTTAACGACCAGCAACGTACACGGTCGTTAAGGGGTTAAAATTGTATGCTCTATCTGAATCCTGAAGACATTTATTCGGGTTTCATATCCATTTAATGTTCTTTTAAGATTGATTCAAAAGATGATAGATTTTTTTTTTTTTTTTTTACATTTCTAAAATGCAATTTTGCTTACCTGTAACCTGCAGTTTCATGGACATCATTTTATCATTTTCTTTCTTCCACTTCTGTACCATGAAAATGTATTTTTTCTTTATTGTAAAGCCTTCTTCCACCACCACTTTTTCCACCTGTAATTTAGCTTGCTTTTCTTTTTCTATGGTCAGCTCTTGAATAATACCGATGTCAACAATTTCCAGATGAAGTGCTGCAGTCTAATTGATGTAATAACAAAACACAATGTTTCAAAGCATGTACTTCAGAATAGAATAAAACACACTGCATAACTTTTAAGGTAATTATATTGGTTTCCACTTGATTATTTATTCAGGTTTTATTCAGGTTTAGTATAAACTTTTGCATTAGCATATCCATAAAAACAAAGGGCCAGATTATGGCCCCTATTTATGAAAGTCTGGCGGACCTGATCCGACAGTGCGGATCAGGTCCGCCAGACCTCGCAGAATACGGCGAGCAATACGCTCGCTGTATCCAGCATTGCACCAGCAGCTCACAAGAGCTGCTGGTGCAACACCGCCCCCTGCTGACTCGCGGCCAATCAGGGTGGTGTCAATCAACCCGATTGTACTCGATCGGGTTGATTTCCGGCGATGTCTGTCCGTCTGCTCAGAGCAGGTGGACAGGTTATGGAGCAGCGGTCTTTGTGACCGCTGCTTCATAACTGCTGTTTCTGGCGAGCCTGATAGAGCATGATTCATTCGGAGCTTGATAGATAGGCCTCTATGAGTGGAGAACAAATTAACACTCCCACTTGACCATTTATTGCGCAAGAAGTAAGATTTGTGCGCTTGTAATATGAGTTGAAAGTAAATTGTTTTCGCTCTTGCAATAACCAGACTAACACAAAAATCCGTTAGAATATTGCGTGCATGTTCATATATCCCCCCATAGAAGTCAATGGAGAAAAAACACAAAAAACACGATTGCATAATCTCATTTGCGCTAGCCCGACATGAAAATATGAATATTTCACAATCCAATGCTCTTCACATAACAGAATATGTTCTATTTATTCATAAATAAATATTTCTACATATATCTGATGTTTTTTCTTGGTACAATATATATCTATAACTATATACAGTAAATATATATATATATATATATATATATATATATATACATGATTATATATACAGTAGGTATAGATAACTACATATATAAATATATATATATATATATATATATATATATATATATATATATATATATATATATATAGGAATATCTATTTAGAAATACAAAGAACATATGCTGCTATGTGCAGAACATTGGAATGGGGAATATTTACATTAAATACATAGTTAAACACTTTATTAAAAATAAATAAAGCATAAATATTCTTTTACATATTTTTAGCTACTTAACAACACAGGACTCCAATGCACTTATAGATATGTCTATATATGCATACATATGTATTTATGTGTTTAAATGTGTATACTGTATATAACACATATATAGACATATATACTGTATATAACACATATATAGACATATATACTGTATATAACACTGTATATAAATATATATATATTATTATTATTATCATTTATTTGTATAGCACCGCCAAATTCCGTAGCGCTATATATATATATATATATATATATATATATATAAAACATACATATCCATCTTTAGACAAGTATATGTATGTATGTCTATGTTAAAGCCTTTGCCTGCCTTTTTTTTCTAAAACTTGAAACCTTTATAACTTTTTTGTGCGATATGATTATTGAATATTTTTTTAAAGATGATGTTATTATGAGTGTAATTGTATTTTGTAACCTATTTTTGATGTGTTTTGTGATACTTTTCTGTTTTGCAAAACAGTTAACCAGAGCTGTGAAGTCCCAATAATCAGTTCTTATTGCTCTGGGGCTAACATTTGCGCTCCACTCGTAATCTAGCCCAAAATGTTGTAGCTGTAATACTACACATATAGGCCTAGATTTGGAGTTTGGGGGTAGCCGTGAAAACCAGCGTTAGAGGCTCCTAACGCTGGTTTTAGGCTACCGCCGGTATTTGGAGTCACTCAAAAAAGGGTCTAACGCTCACTTTTCAGCCACGACTTTTCCATACCGCAGATCCCCTTACGTCAATTGCGTATCCTATCTTCCTAACTCCGGTATTTAGAGTCGTGTCTGAAGTGAGCGTTAGAAATCTAACGACAAAACTCCAGCCGCAGAAAAAAGTCAGTAGTTAAGAGCTTTCTGGGCTAACGCCGGTTTATAAAGCTCTTAACTACTGTGCTCTAAAGTACACTAACACCCATAAACTACCTATGTACCCCTAAACCGAGGTCCCCCCACATCGCCGACACTCGAATAATTTTTTTTAACCCCTAATCTGCCGACCGCCACCTACGTTATCCTTATGTACCCCTAATCTGCTGCCCCTAACACCGCCGACCCCTATATTATATTTATTAACCCCTAATCTGCCCCCCACAATGTCTCCGCCAGCTACCTACACTTATTAACCCCTAATCTGCCGTCCGCACGCCGCCGCCAGCTACATTATAGCTATGTACCCCTAATCTGCTGCCCCTAACACCGCCGACCCCTGTATTATATTTATTAACCCCTAACCTGCCCCCCACAACGTCGCCTCCACCTGTCTACACTTATTAACCCCTAATCTGACGAGCGGACCGCACCGCTACTATAATAAAGTTATTAACCCCTAATCCGCCTCACTAACCCTATAATAAATAGTATTAACCCCTAATCTGCCCTCCCTAACATCGCCGACACCTAACTTCAAACATTAACCTCTAATCTGCCGACTGGAGCTCACCGCTATTCTAATAAATGTATTAACCCCTAAAGCTAAGTCTAACCTTAACTCTAACACCCCCCTAAATTAAATATAATTTAAATCTAACGAAATTAATTAATTCTTATTAAATAAATTATTCCTATTTAAAGCTAAATACTTACCTGTAAAATAAATCCTAATATAGCTACAATATAAATTATAATTATATTATAGCTATTTTAGGATTTATATTTATTTTACAGGTAACTTTGTATTTATTTTAACCAGGTACAATAGCTATTAAATAGTTAAGAACTATTTAATAGCTAAAATAGTTAAAATAATAACAAAATTACCTGTAAAATAAATCCTAACCTAAGTTACAATTAAACCTAACACTACACTATCAATAAATTAATTAAATAAAATACCTACAATTACCTATAATTACACCTAACACTACACTATCAATAAATGAATTAAATACAATATCTACAAATAAATACAATTAAATAAACTAACTAAAGTACAAAAAATAAAAAAGAACTAAGTTACAAAAAATAAAAAAATATTTACAAATATAAGAAAAATATTACAACAATTTTAAACTAATTACACCTCCTCTAAGCCCCCTAATAAAATAACAAAGCCCCCCAAAATAAAAAATGCCCTACCCTATTCTAAATTACAAAAGTTCAAAGCTCTTTTACCTTACCAGCCCTGAACAGGGCCCTTTGCGGGGCATGCCCCAAGAAATTCAGCTCTTTTTCCTGTAAAAAAACACATACAATACCCCCCCCCAACATTACAACCCACCACCCACATACCCCTAATCTAACCCAAACCCCCCTTAAATAAACCTAACACTAAGCCCCTGAAGATCTTCCTACCTTATCTTCACCATACCAGGTTCACCGATCGATCCAGAAGAGCTCCTCCGATGTCCTGATCCAAGCCCAAGCAGGGGGCTGAAGATGTCCATGATCCGGCTGAAGTCTTCATCCAAGCGGGAGCTGAAGAGGTCCATGATCCAGCTGAAGTCTTCATCCAAGCGGGAGCTGAAGAGGTCCATGATCCGGATGAAGTCTTCTATCAACGGCATCTTCAATCTTCTTTCTTCCGGATCCATCTTGTAGACCTCCGAGGCGGAACATCCTGCTGGCCCGACGGACTACCGACGAATGAAGGCTCCTTTAAGGGACGTCATCCAAGATGGCGTCCCTCGAATTCCGATTGGCTGATAGGATTCTATCAGCCAATCGGAATTAAGGTAGGAAAATTCTGATTGGCTGATGGAATCAGCCAATCAGAATCAAGTTCAATCCGATTGGCTGATTCAATCAGCCAATCAGATTGAGCTCGCATTCTATTGGCTGTTCCGATCAGCCAATAGAATGCAAGCTCAATCTGATTGGCTGGCCGCGTCCGTAAGCAACTCTGGTATCGAGAGTTGCAGTGGCGTTAAATATTCTCTACGCTCCTTTTTTGGAGCCTTACGCAGCCATTCTGTGGACTCTCAATACCAGAGTTATTTTAAGGGTGCGGCCAGAAAAAAGCCAGCGTTAGCTACGCGGGTCGTTACCGACAAAACTCTAAATCTAGCCGTTAGTTAATAATAGAAATTAATAATAAAAGTTTGTTGAGTGTGTGAATAAACAAATACACACACAATTTTTAGATTGCTAACTATCCGTGTATTTGACTTGTGCAACATTGTGTGATTCATTATGTCCATATTTTTTAAAGATATGCATCATCTTCCACACAAGTATTTTTCATTGGGGATATAGAAACGCTCCATGGGGTAGATTTATCAAAGCTTCAACTGATAATATGCTGGAATCCCACATCAAATTCGACGCAAGATTGATCCGCCGTAGTTAACAAAGCGTCAAGATCTTCTAATGTTGAAATGTGTGACCTAATATTCACTCCCGCGATCTCAATCCGACGCAGATCAATTCTTGTGTTATTCCAGATGTTTCAAATTCACATTCATCAGGTATGCTTGCGTCAATTACGACACAGCGTACCTATCTTTCAAACCGCCACCCTTGAGGCCGCAAATGCCATAGAAATCAATGGGAGTCTGAAAACACAGAAAGGTTATGTTCGATGCTGCAAGACAACGAAGCATATTAGATAATAAGAGTAAATTAGAAACTTTATTAATATTGTATACTCTTTCTAAATCAAACAATATAATTGCTCCACATTTGGTGCAAAGTATTTCTCCAAATTTGGTGTACTAGCAGATATAGGGATAAAATGAAATAAACACATTACTACTTATGGATTATGTTACATATTTGTCTCTCATTACAAAGCAAGATTGACAATATTATTGCTCCAAATATGTTGCAAAGTATTGCTCCAAACTTGATGCGAAGTATTGCTCCAAACTTGGTGCACTAATATATATAGAGATAAAAATTAAATAAATACATAACATAATACAAGTCCCACTCTCCACTTCACACCAAATTTGACGCAGAACTTTTCGCACCAAATTTGACGCAATACTCCTAAACAACCCACAAACTTGTCAAAGTTTCCACCACTTTTGATTAGGAAATGCATAATCACATGACTTATGACATTAGCCAAATCTGATTTAAATATACATTTTATACTATCACTAACAAATCAAATTGCTCGATACTTGTGACATTGATCACTCATCAGAACTTGTAAGTGCCATTTGTTACATTGTGTATTATACTTTAAAGTATGTATAAGTGAAATTAGTATTAAAGTTAAACATTGATGATGATATTAGGACACATAGGGGCCGATTTATCAAGTTCCCTATGGAGCTTGATGTCCCTGTTTCCACGCGAGCCTTGGGACTCTACAGAAGCAGAAGTTATGAAGCAGCGGCCTAAAGACTGCTGCTCCAAAACTTGTCCACCTGCTCTGATGCCGCGGACAGAAATCAACCCAATTGAATATGATTGGGTTGATTGACACCCCCTGCTAGCGGCCAATTGGCCGTGAATCTCAAGGGGGCGGCACTGCACCAGCAGTTCATAAGAACTGCTGGGGCAATGATAAATGCAGACAGCGTATGCTGTCTGCATTTATCGATGTAAAGTGGACATGATACGCAACATCGTATCATGTCGGCTCGCTCTATGATAAATCTACCCCATAGACAACGATTTTAAAATTCGAAAGATGTTTGATTCAATATAATCTTAAACTGATAGCTCAAAGGGATAGTTACCTAACATTAAACTGTCATGATTCAGATACAGCAGAAATTAAAATCACCTCTTTACTGTCATGCTATTTTCAGTGTATTTCTTCCTTCTCTTGAATTTCATTTTCATTAAGAAATGTCATCTTATATGCCAGCCCATTTTAAAAACACCTGTGTAAAAACTAGACTGCAATCAGGAGGGGTTATACAAGTGCAGAGAGAAAACTGGCCCAGCTCTTAAAATAATAATAATAATATATTTACACTATATACATATAGTAGAATAAATAAACACAGAGATATGAAAGACAACATTGATTAGAACAAAAAAAGGAATTTAGGGACATGTAAATATGTTTGCAAAAGATTTCTGACATAACACATATACAGTAGCTCACAAAAGTGAGTACACCCCTCACATTTTTGTAAATATTTTATTATATCTTTTCATGTGACAACACTGAAGAAATGACACTTTGCTACAATGTAAAGTAGTGAGCGTACAGCCTGTATAAAAGTGTAAATTTGCTGTCCCCTCAAAATAGCTCAACACACAGCCATTAATGTCTAAACTGTTGGCAACAAAAGTGAGTACACCCCTAAGTGGAAATGTCCAAATTGGGCACAAATAACCATTTTCTTTCACCGGTGTCATGTGACTCGTTAGCGTTACAAGGTCTTAGGTGTGAATGGGAAGCAGGTGTGTTAAATTTGGTGTTATCGCGCTCACACTCTCTCATACTGGTCACTGGAAGTTCAACATGGCACCTCATGGCAAAGAACTCTGAGGATCTGAATTTTTTTTTTTTGTTCTACATAAAGATGGCCTAGGCTATAAGAAGATTGCCAAGACCCTTAAACTGATCTGCAGCATGGTGGGCAAGACCATACAGCGGTTTCACAGGACAGGTTCTACTCAGAACATGCCTCGCCATGGTCAACCAAATAAGTTGAGTGCACGTGCTCAGCGTCATATCCAGAGGTTGTCTTTGGGAAATAGACTTATGAGTGCTGCCAGAATTGCTGCAGAGGTTGGAGGGGTGGGGGTTTAGCCTGTCATCGCTCAGACCATACGCCGCACATTGCATCAAATTGGTCTGTATGGCTGTTGCCCCAGAAGGAAGCCTCTTCTAAAGGTGATGCACAAGATAGCCCGCAAACAGTTTGCTGAAGACAAGCAGACTAAGGACATGGATTACTGGAACCATGTCCTGTGGTCCGATGAGCCCTAGATAAACTTATTTGGTTCAGATGGTGTCAAGCATGTGTGGCAGCAACCAGGTGAGGAGTACAAAGACAAGTATGTCTTGCCTACAGACAAGCATGGTGCTGGGAATTTCATGTTCTGGGCCTGCATGAGTGCTCCCGGCACTGGGGCACTACAGTTTATTGAGGGAACCATGAATGGCAATATGTACTGTGACATACTGAAGTAGAGCATGATCCCCTACCTTTGGAGACTGGGCCGCAGGGCAGTATTCCAACATGATAACAACCCCAAACACACCTCCAAGACGAACACTGCCTTGCAAAAGAAGCTGAGGGCAAAGGTGATGGACTGGCCAAGCATGTCTCCAGACCTAAACCCTATTGAGCATCTGTGGGGCATCCTCAAACAGAAGATGGGGGAGCTCTCAGTGATGTCATCATGGAGCAGTGGAAGAGGACTCCTGTAGCAACCTGTGAAGCTCTGGTGAACTCCATGCCCAAGCGGGTTAAGACAGTGCTTGAAAATAATGGTGGCCACACAAAATGTTGACACTTTGGGCCCAATTTGGACAATTCCACTTAGTGTACTCACTTTTGTTGCCAACGATTTAGACATTAATGGCTGTGTGTTGAGTTATTTTGAGGGGACAGCACTTTTGTGATCTACTGTATATGTGTTATGTCAGAAATCTTTTGCAAACATATTTACATGTCCCTAAATTCCCTTTTTTTGTTCTAAACAATGTGTATTTTATATATCTGTGTTTATTTATACTACTATATGTATATAGTGTAAATATATTATTATTCTGAGCATGAATAATTGCGAATATAACATGTAATCAGGGTGTCATATGTATTTATTTGCAAATGGATATTTTAAGAGCTGGGCCAGTTTTCTCTCTGCACCTGTATAACCCCTCCTGATTGCAGTCTAGTTTTAAACATGACCCCTACACAGGTGTTATAAAATGGGCTAGCATATAAGATGACATTTCTTAATGAAAATTAAATTCAAGAGAAGGAAGAAATACACTGAAAATAGCATGACAGTGAGGGGTTATGCACTTTTGTGAGATACTGTATATATGTATGCAAAGAAATATGTACTAGCATTCTAGCATTAATAATAATTTAATAATAATCATAAAAAACTAAAAAAGATAGGCATATGATTTATAGAAATACAAATACACATTCATTTATGTGGAAATATCATATATCAGTTTTTTATATAAAAAAACATATAAAATAACTTTCTATGATATATTGTTTGTTCAGGTCTAAATATAGCTATTTCTTGGACATTAACAGATGAAAAATAAAAGATTAGCTTTAGAGAAATGTGCTTGTTCATGGACAGTAATGAAATGGTATAAATATAGTTGAAATAAACAGAATATCTGCAACATTGATGGCTCGTATTTATCAACAGTCCGATGCTCATCGCTCCGTGTTTTTACACAATAACATAGCAAACATAACAATAACATAGCAAACCCTAGAAAAAACATAGCAAACCCTAGAAAGTTTTGGAAAGTCATAAATAACTTACAAACTCCGCCAATCCCCTCCCAACCCTCCACTGTCAAAGTGGACAACCAAACCCTGCGCAACTTCCCTTAGAAGTAGCAAATGCCTTTAACAATTATTTTGTCAGATGCTTCACCACCCTGATTGACAAACTAATAAATGACATACATCCTGAATCTACAAATGTGGATCAGGCCCCACTAAATCTGCAAAGACCCAATATAGAGAAGTTCAATTTTAGACCTGTACCCATCAATGTCATTAAGAAACACCTTAATAATCTAAAAATGAAAAATCCCAGCAATGCTGTTGAAGCTCAGTGTGCCGGCAATTGCTAAACCTGTCACAACCCTAATTAATGAATCCTTGGTGTCTGGATACATACCCAAACTTTGGAAGACTGCAAGAGTAGTGCCTATCCATAAAAGTGGTGAGCTAACCTTGGTTTCTAACTATCGCCCAATATCATTGCTCCCAGTATTGTCAAAAATCTTAGAAAAATGCGTCCATATGCAATTATGTGAGTATTACCAACAATCTAACTATCTGACCCCTGTTCAATCAGGTTTTCGCCCGAATCACTCCACTACAACTGCCCTCCTAAAAGTTTGCAACAACATCCAAACTGGCATGGAACAAGGAGACCTAACTGGAGCTATTTATTTTTCTTGATTTTGCAAAGGCCTTTGACACAGTAGACCACAACATTCTACTGCTCATACTTAAAAACACAGGTATTGGTGATCGTCCGCTAAACTGGTTTTGATCATATGTATTGTATAAATCACAATATTTCTCTTTTTCTGACAGCAACTCCCTACCTCTCCCAGTCACGTGTGGTGTTCCCCAAGGTTTCATTCTCAGCCCCTACTATTCACATTATTTATAAATGATCTGCCTAATGTCTGCAAATCCTCAACTGTACACATCTACGCAGATGACACAGTAATCTATGTAAGCAAATCCGATCTGCCACAGCTTGAAGCAGTGCTCCAAGACCAGTTCACAGATGTAGAAAAGTGGATCTCAAAAAACAAACTCTTCCTAAACACTGACAAAAATGTCACAATGATCTTTGGAACGGGACCTAAATTACACAACCTACAAAATTCCCATCTATGCATCAAAACAAAATCAAGTTGCACACTGAGTGCAGTCCACTCTTTCAAATACTTGGGTCCACTCTTTCAAATACTTGGGTATGTTCTTAGACCCCAATCTATCTTTTGGCCTCCACATAGAAAAATTTGCATCTAAACTTTATCCAAAACTAGGTGCCCTGTACAGAAACAAATCCTGCCTCAGACCTTCAGTAAAGGAAAAGATTGTAAAGCAAATGCTGATGCCAATCATTGACTATGGGGATGTAGTATATGCACCTGCATCACAAACTAACCTTAATAAACGTAATATATTATATATAACTCATTCTGCCGCTTTGTGCTACAATGTAATTACAGGACCCACCATTGTGACATGCTAAAAGAACTAAACTGGCTGTTGCTGGAATCCAGACACACCCTCCATCTTTCCGGCCTTGTGTTTAAGAGCTTTTCTGGGAAGCTCCCACCCTACCTGAGCTGAATGCTCTCTCCTGCTGTTCACACTTCCCATAACCTCCAATCCAGTATCAGCACATTATTTAGCTTGCCTCAATACAAAAAGAAAGCAGCTTGATCCTCCCTTTCCTACAGAGCACCACAATTATGGAACAACCTCCCACAAACTATCAAACCTTCCCCAAGCCTAATATCCTTTAAGAGATCCCTCTCTACATATCTCAAAACAGAATGCACCTGTCATGGTTGATTATATATTTCCTACCTGTTCTATGTTAAATTTGGCATATATTCACCTAGATTACGAGTTTTGCATTATGAGGGGTGCAGTGATAACGAGCAGTTTAAGCTCACCACTCACTTGCAGAAAGCGCTATTACGGGTTTTTAGAAACCTGGCGTTAACCGCAAAAAAGTGAGCGAAGAGCAAAATTTTGCTCCACATCTCACCTCAATACCAGCGCTGCTTACGTTAGAGGTGAGCTGGTAAAACGTGCTCGTGCACGATTTCCCCATAGGAATCAATGGGGGAGAGCCGGCTGAAAAAACCTAACACCTGCAAAAAAGCAGCTTAAAGCTCCTAACGCAGCCCCGTTGATTCCTATGGGGAAATACTTTTTATGTCTACACCTAACACCCTAACATGAACCCTGAGTCTAAACTCTTACACTTATTAACCCCTAATCTGCTGCTACCGACATCGCCAACACCTGCATTATATTATTAACCCCTAATCTTCCGCTCCGGACACCGCTGCCACCTACATTATAGTTATGAACCCCTAATCTGCTGCCCCCAACATCGCCAAACCCTACATTATATTTATTAACCCCTAATCTGCCGCCCAATACGTCGCCACCACTATAATAAAGTTATTAACCCCTAAATCTAAGTCTAACCCTAACCCCCCAACTTTAATATAATTTAAATAAATCTAAATAAAATTACTACAATTACCTAAATAATTCCTATTTAAAACTAAATACTTACCTATAAAATAAACCCTAGTCTAGCTACAATATAATTGCATATATATATATGATTGCATCAGCCAATAGGATTTTTTCTACCTTAATTCTGATTGGCTGATTCTATCAGCCAATCGGAATTGAAGGGACGCCATCTTGGATGACATCACTTAAAGGAACCTTCATTCAGTCGTCGGCCGTCGGATGAAGAGGATGCTCTGTGTCGGATGTCTTGAAGATGGACCCGCTCCGCACCGAATGGATGAAGATAGAAGATGCCGTATGGATGAAGACTTCTGCCCGTCCGGAGGACCTCTTCTGCCCGGCTTGGATGAAGACTTCTGCCCGTCTGGAGGACCACTTCTGCCCGGTTGGGTGAAGACGTCTCACGGTAGGGTGATCTTCAAGGGGTTAGTGTTAGGTTTTTTTAAGGGGGGATTGGGTGGGTTTTAGAGTAGGGTTGGTTGTGTGGGTGGTGGGTTTTAATGTTGGGGGGTATTTGTATTTTTTTTTACAGGTAAAAGAGCTGATTACTTTTGGACAATGCCCCGCAAAAGGCCCTTTTAAGGGCTATTTGTAATTTAGTATAGGGTAGGGCTTTTTATTTATTTTTATTTTTTTATTATTTTGTTAGGGGGATTAGAGTAGGTATAATTAGTTTAAAAATCTTGTAATTATTTTATTATTTTCTGTAATTTTGTGTTTTTTTTTTCGTACTTTAGATAATTTAATTTAATTGTAATTAATTGTATTTAATGTAGGGAATTAATTTAATTATAGTGTAGTGTTAGGTGTTAGTGTAACTTAGGTTAGGTTTAATTTTACAGGTAAATTTGTCTTTATTTTAACTAGGAAGTTATTAAATAGTTAATAACTATTTAATAACTATTCTACCTAGTTAAAATAAATACAAAGTTGCCTGTAAAATAAAAAAAAACCCTAAGATAGCTACAATGTAACTATTAGAATGGAGCATCTTTATTTTTTAATAAAACAACAGCAAAAAGCCGTTTATGGTTATAAAGTTGACGGGTGTAGGTTGTTAGAAAAAAACAGGATTGAAATGTGCCTTTACATTGTGGTTTATGTTGACTGTGTGTTTCCAGTAAATATATATGTATTTGCTTTTATACATATATATTTATGTTTTAATATTTGTATATACACTTATAAACATAAATATATTAGTATATATTAATATACAAATATATTTACAATCTGCTCCCATCGCTGTGTGACTTACCCCCTTCGGTGCGCTAAGTTCTAATGCTTTGTCTGACAGCATGAGAACAATGCTCTCATTGGACTTAACTTGTAATACCAGCGCATTAGCATGCACTCGTATTACTCAGTGGAACGCTATTATTGCTTTCACGAAAGCAATGTATAGCTCTCCACTTGTAATCTGGCCCATTGTCTTTTATCATTATCATTAGTTTGAGGATAGGGTCATATCACAAAGCACAGCTTCAATTACATTTTGGATATTGAATAATGTTGAAAGAGTGCAAATCTTCTATACTACACTTTACCCAGCACCCTGGGAGATCGATCTCTCTCTCTCTCTTGATCTCTGTCTCTCTCTCATTAAATATAATTATATTACAAATTTTGACACTCACAGGACTTTTCTTCAAATAATCACATCCTTTATTCGAATAAAAAACATAAAAGATAGGTCAATGTTTTGAATTCAGGTAAAATAAGCAGCACCTTTGACAAATTAACAAAGGAACTGCAAAATAAAGTTCTTGCTTCTGTCTATGTGGTTAAAACCATTACTCTGAAGGTGGGAAAGGCTTTTTTTGCTATCAGGAAAGAGTTTAAAAGATCAGATTTAACCTTTTCAGGTGGTAAAATGTTTTAAAAGCTCAAATATTATACTATTCATTAACTATATCCAGCAATGCCCTTGTCAAATGATTTATTCATATGCCATCCAATAACTATGTAAGCTTTGCCTTTTTGTTAGCCAATCCTGACCCTATAGATAAGAAATTCCTTTAATAAACCGAGCATACTTGGATGAAACATTTTTTTGTCTTTTTTATATATTAAATGGGTGTGTGATTGTAGTTAAGCAGTTACATTAAATCTTTATAAAGACAAGGGAACCATCATGCCTTATCACAATAGTAGCTAAAAATAGTTTGTGTGCATAAAACTTTCAAATCATTTGGCAGAAAATTACTGCTTTTAAATCTGACAATTTCTGGATTATTTTAGATAAGATGAGCTTGCTTTTAAGTAAAGTTAACATGTCTACGTTTTCAACAATAAAAATAAAATTATATCACACTGCTGAGATGTCATATATATTATACTATATTTGACAAATAATACTTTACCACCCCCACCACACACACACACACACATATATATATATATATATAGAGAGAGAGAGAGAGAGAGAGAGAGAGAGAGAGAGAAAGAGAGAGAGAGACATATTCAAAGCTGTTAAAAATAAATATTGAAACTACAAGAAATGCATAGTTATGCACTGTGTACTTAACCCCTTAATGACAACTGACGTACCAGGTACGTCATGCATTAACAAGCAGTTAATGACAATAGACGTACCTGGTACGTCAGTTGTCTAACAGAGTGCTGGAAGCGATCACAATCGCTTCCAGCAGCTCTGAGGGTATTGCAGTGATGCCTCCATATGGAGGCATCCTGCAATACCCCTTTACAAGCCTCCGATGCAGAGAGAGCCACTCTGTGGCCCTCTCTGCACCGGAGCGTCGTTGGTGGGTGGGAGCAAGGCAGGGAGGTGGGTGGGCGGCCTGCCAAGGGCCTGTGATTTGGAGGGGGGCGGGATCGGAGGCCGGATCAGATGCGGCAGTGTCCGGGGGCGTGCACGGACGCGCGGGCGCGTGCACATGGGCGGCGGGCGGGCGCGTGCACGGGGCGGGAGCGGGTGGGAACTGCTACACTACAGAAAAATTTAATTTCAAAATTGGGAGAAAATGTTTTTTTTTTAATGCAATAAATGATCGAAGGGTTCTGGGGGGGGAAGCTACACTACAGAAAATGGGAAAAAAGTCCAAAAAAACAATAAAAGCATATTTTTTTTAATAAACTGGGTACTGGCAGACAGCTGCCAGTACCCAAGATGGTGCCCATTAAGTTAGAGGGGGAGGGTTAGAGAACTGTTTGATGGGGGATCTGTGAGTTTGGGGGCTAAGGGGGGATTCTATACAGCAGCATATGTAAATATGCTATAAAAAAACAAACACAAGCTGTTTGTAAATAATTTCAGTAAGAAACCAAAAATTTAGAAAAATGTAAAAAAAAAAATTATTTGAACGTATTTGGCGGTGAAATGGTGGCATGAAATATACCAAAATGTGCCTTGATCAATACTTTGGGTTGTTTACTACACTACACTAAAGCTAAAATTACCCCAAAAATCTCCCTACATGCTCCCTAATAAACCCCTTCACTGCTGGGCATAATTCAAGTATGTGTGCAGTGGCATTTAGCGGCCTTCTAATTACCAAAAAGCAACGCCAAAGCCATATATGTCTGCTATTTCTGAACAAAGGGGATGCCAGAGAAGCATTTACAACCATTTTTGCCATAATTGCACAAGCTGTTTGTAAACAATATCAGTGAGAAACCGAAAGTTTGTGAAAAAATTTGTGAAAAAGTGAACGATTTTTTGTATTTGATCGCATTTGGCGGTGAAATGGTGGCATGAAATATACCAAAATGGGCCTAGATCAATACTTTGGGATGTCTTCTAAAAAAAAATATATACATGTCTGTGGCAAACCTAGCCACTTCTGGACTATAACGTAAGAAAGGTTGTCTATAGGCTGTATATTGTGCTATGTAGATGTGACAGACCCTTCTGTCAGCACTGAAAGAGTTAACTGTGTTCAGCTTTAGCCTCAGCTATTGTGCACTGTCATTAATGTTATTGATACACAGTCCATTGTTTAATCAACCTCAGAGAGCAGACCCTAGATGATAAGGAAAGCCAAGTGTGTGTCTGTGTTTAAATTGTTATCAGCTTGAGCAAGGTATTCTATTGTATCATGTAAAAGGGCGTGTTCCCTCCATCTAATGTACAACATTCTTTCAACCCCCCTTCTGGGGGGGGTCAGACCTGCATAAATACTGGGCATATGAGCCTTAATAAAATTCATTCTGTTAAAACCTGAAAACTGGCTGGGTTGTGAACTGCTGATTCCCTATGCAGGACATTGTTCCCTGGTGTTAACCCTTGGTATCCGGTTGGTACCGTTACAATTGGTGGCAAGCGACGGAATGAACCTTATCGCCCAGAAGAGCAACTACACAAGCCAGTAACCTCAGGAAGAGGGGGATTACTACAATACTGACTAAGATGGAAGGAGTACCAGGGACCGAAGTGAATGGAGATGGATTATTCTAAGCTAAAGAGACAAACGTAAAAGGAACTGCTAGAAGCCAGGGGAAAGATAGGCAGCAGCAAACCCAAGGCTATATTAATTGCTGAGCTGATGGAGGGAGACAGAGCTCGCAGCGCTACGCCTCCAGCAGCCATGGAGGAGACCCTATACCAGAGGGAAATGAGGACCAGGCTGGAATTTTTACCCCAACCTGTACCACGGGATATGCTATCCGTGGTAATGGCAGATGTGCAGGAGTACGTGATGGCACACAGTCCGCGGAATGCATCCTCCCGAGCAGAATCCATTTTGGACGCACTCAGCAACCCAGTAAGACCCAAAATCCCATACCATGCATTTAAAATGTTTTGTGAGGAGAAGGATGAGATTGATGGGTATTTACAGGATTTTGAGAGACTGTGCGAGTTACATGATTTGGAGCAGTCCGTATGGGTGCCGGTGCTAGCAGGCAAGCTAGCCGGTAGGGCAGCGGAAGCGTATCGCGCTGTACCCAGGGAGGACAGCAAGGATTACGCTAAAGTGAAGAGAGCGATCTTGGAAAGATATGCCATTACCTCAGAGGCATACCGGCGCAAGTTTAGAGGCCTGCGCAAGCCAGAAAGAGATTCCCATGCAGAGTGGGCCCACAAGCTGGATCAAGCATCTCAGGGGTGGATACAGGCCAGCCAAGCTACCACCATGGAAGAATTGCGACAACTGATGCTGTTGGAGCAATTCTTTAACGGCTTGTCCCCAGAAGCCCAAGAATGGGTGAGAGATCGAAAACCCCTCACCTTAACCGAAGCAGCCAGATTAGCAGACCAGCATTTTGATGCCAGGAGGCACCATGGACTACAGCCTAACAACGGACGGGCTAATATACAATGCCACACCTGCAAGCAGTGGGGACATATGGCACGTGAGTGCACCCAAAATCGGAGCAGACAAGCTTGGAACCAGGTCAGACAGAACCTGGCCCCAAGGGCGGCTGCTCACCATTACCAAACGGAGCCAGCCGCTCATGAGGTGTTGAGCACCCAAGCCGAGGAACCCCTGGGAATTCTGCATGAGGTGATGTCGGTCCAGGGACTTCGGGATTCGGGAGCTACTTTAACCCTGATAGCTCCCCATTTGGTGCCGGATACAGCACCCACTGGCGGATCCGTGGCAGTACGAGGGGCAGGGGGAGCAGTATACCGATTGCCCACTGCTAGAGTGGAGTACAGACCCCCAGTCACCCCAGCAGCTGCCAGTTACCAACCCCCGGCGCACCGCTATACCACACGGCCTCCGGCCACAAACTACCCTCAGAGAGCCCGGTTCAATTCGCGGGGCTACTCACAACCTATTCGGTGCTTTGGATGTAAGCAACTAGGGCACAAAAGACCAGAGTGTCCCCTAAACGCAGCGAATCAAGCACAGTCCTGGAGAAGACCCGCTGGCGGAATCCCACATAATCCTCAGCCTGTGGCCCGCTACGTAGAGGCGCCAGAATGCTGGGGCAGCCTACATGAAGCAGACCCCGTGCAAGCTGCCCACCGGAATAACCGGCAACGGGTTAAAGTGAATGGGAAGGAGGTCAGTTGTCTACGGGATACTGGTGCTACCATGACCTTGCTTCAAGAGAACTTGGTGCCTGAGAAACAGCACACTGGAGACACTGTGGCTGTGAGGGTAGCAGGGGGCACTGTGTTCCGCCTACCTGTTGCCAGGGTACATTTGGATTGGGGAGTGGGCGCTAGACTTGTGAATGTGGGGGTCAAGAAGGACTTACCTGCTGATGTTCTCCTTGGAAATGACTTGGCCCCCCTTGTTTCTGCCTATGCTCCCATGGATCCCGCTGATGTTAACCCTGTGACTACCCAAGCCCAGTCCCTCCGGGAAGAGACGCTTCCATGTTTGGGGTGGGGGCAGTACTGAGCCAAGTTGGAGCAGATGGCGGAGAACACCCCGTAGCTTACTTGAGCCGAAAGTTGTTGCCCCGGACATCCCCAAGCCGATCCGTTGGGATCAGACTGTGTATGCCGGCTTGGTTCTGGGGGAGCATTGTGGCAAACCTAGCCACTTCTGGACTATAACGTAAGAAAGGTTGTCTATAGGCTGTATATTGTGCTATGTAGATGTGACAGACCCTTCTGTCAGCACTGAAAGAGTTAACTGTGTTCAGCTTTAGCCTCAGCTATTGTGCACTGTCATTAATGTTATTGATACACAGTCCATTGTTTAATCAACCTCAGAGAGCAGACCCTAGATGATAAGGAAAGCCAAGTGTGTGTCTGTGTTTAAATTGTTATCAGCTTGAGCAAGGTATTCTATTGTATCATGTAAAAGGGCGTGTTCCCTCCATCTAATGTACAACATTCTTTCAACCCCCCTTCTGGGGGGGGTCAGACCTGCATAAATACTGGGCATATGAGCCTTAATAAAATTAATTCTGTTAAAACCTGAAAACTGGCTGGGTTGTGAACTGCTGATTCCCTATGCAGGACATTGTTCCCTGGTGTTAACCCTTGGTATCCGGTTGGTACCGTTACAATGTCAAGGGATATTCAGAGATTCCTGAAAGATATCAGTGTCCCAATGTAACTAGCAGTAATTTTGAAAAAAAGTGGTTTGGAAAACCTGTATTTATGGCCCTATAACTTGCAAAAAAAGTAAAGAACATGTAAACATTGGGTATTTCTAAACTCAGGACAAAATTTAGAAACTATTTAGCATGGGTGTTTTTTGGTGGTTGCAGATGTGTAACAGATTTTGGGGCTAAAAGTTAAAAAAAAGTGTTTTTTTCCAATTTTTCCTCATATTTTATATATTTTTTATAGTAAATTATAAGATATGATGAAAATAATGGTATCTTTAGAAAGTTCATTTAATGGCGAGAAAAACGGTATATAATATGTGTGGGTACAGTAAATGAGTAAGAGGAAAATTACAGCTAAACACAAACACCGCAAAAATGTAAAAATAGCCTTTGTCACAAACGGACAGAAAATGGAAAAGTACTGTTGTCATTAAGGGGTTAAAGTGAAGGTCCATTTTGATGAATTAGTGCCAGTTTTTAATAAACCTATTAAAAACAAGTACACTTTAATTCATCAAAATTGACATTTCACTGTTTTCTTTAAAAACTTACCTTTTTATCTTGAATTTACCTTTTTATCCTAAAAATAAAGCCCCATTTCAAAAAAACAAAACACTAAGATAAACAATAGCAATGGCCATTTTGTATGGCACTGCTGTAAAGTGATTTAGCTCTTTTTCACACAAAAAATTCTAGCCCAATCTACAATACAAGTAATCACACACCCCTACAAAAAAAAACACTATCTAAAAAAAAACTACTTTAAAAATTGCCCTGAAAAGGACATTTGGTTGGGCATTTTGCGTTCCAAAATAACCCTATTCTAAAAAACAACACCTATCACTAAACTCCAAAGATGGTACTCACCAAACTTAAATCCATCTTCATCCTGATTGTGGCGATCCATCTTCATCGGTGGCAGTGGTCCATCTTCATTCCAGTGGCGGTCTTCTATCTTCAGCCTTCTTCTTTTCATTTTATTTTGAATCTTCCGCCCCGACTTCCTCTTTATGCGGTTATCCACTGCATACTGAATTTTGAAAGTGAGACATCCCCTTTTGTTGTACTCTTGCATTCCTATTGCCTGATTTTCATTTTCAAATTAAAATCAGCCAATGGAATTAAAGCTTTTTCTGATGGCTGATTTGAATTTTAAAATGGAAATCAGCCAATAGGAATGCAAGGTTACCCAACATATAAAAAGGGTATTTCGTATTCAAAATTTAGTGTGCGGCTGGTGACCACATGAAGTGGATGTTAGGGATAGAAGATTCAAATATTAGAAGAAAAGAAGATGGGTTAAGATAGAAGACCACACCTAAGATAAAGATGGACTGTTGCTGTCATGATGAAGATGGTCCACTGCCACCACATAGGAGTATTAGCTTTGTGGTTTAGTGATAAGATTTTTTGGGGGTGGGTTTTATTTATTTTTTTACAATAGGATTTATATTTTTATTTTTTTGGCAAGCAAAAGAGCTAAATGCCCTTTTAAGGGCAATGCTCAACCAAATGCCCTTTTCAGGGCAATTTTTAGACTATGTTTTTTTATATAGCCTTTTTCTTAGGGGGTGGGAGTTTACTTGTAGATTGTAGAATGGTGTAGTGTTTTCTTTTGTGAAAAAGAGCTTAATCACTTTAGGGCAATATCCTACAAAAAGCCCTTCTAAGGACTGATGCTATAGTTTAATTTAGTGTTAGTATATGGATTTTTATTTTGGGGTGTTTTTTTAAGTGGGGTTTTAGTTTTAGAATAAGCATAGCTGTTTTTTTTATTTCTGGGAGTTATTTTTTTCTGTAATGGTAATTGTTTTTAATTTTCTGTAATGGTAGCTTGTTTTCAAGTAATGTTAGGTTTTCTTTTTTTTATGCAATGTTTTTTTTTAATGTTAGGGTGTGTTAGGTTGGGGTGTTACGGTTAGGGGTGTTACGGAGGTTAGCTGGTTAGCTGGTTAAGGGGTTTAACCAGATGAAGTGTTCCCAATGAACATTGGTTGCAGTCTATTTATGTCTAGAGGGTTCCCCCAGGTGATGCACTTGAACGCTTGGGGACGACAAAAGGTGGCTGGACATTACAGCAATAAGCATGCTCTACTGAAGCCATGGATATTCCTTGGATGGTTTCTACCTACTCCAAAAAGTCACTGGCAGTACACCCACCTCGTGACTACTATATGACTATGACATTGTGAGATACAACTGTAATACATTTAAAAGGGTGTTAATACTTAAACTGGAAATTTGTGCTAAAATAATTATAATTGATCACTGGCTAATAAGCACAACTTTCACAGCTTTGCTTGAGAGCAGGGACATGCCTAAAAAATAAAAATAAACTGTAAGGAATATTGCAATATTCTATTTTAGATGAAAAACAAAACAAAACAACAACAACAAAAAACAAAACCTTTAATACTCCTTTAAAATATCCTATGTTACATACAGAAAAAGCCTTCTAAGCCTCGGTATGTTCATTTGTGTATCACTAATAAAAATGATTCTTTGTAACATCTGATAAAGGGCATGAGCAGTTTTCAATACTAGAAGTCCTTGGTTAGCCCTGTTTATGGTATAAAACCATGACAATGAGGCAATAAAAAAGAGCTAGAAATAAAAGGTCATCATAATTGTACTACGGATTGTAAAGCATCTGGGCACACTGACAGCAGCAGCTGATTTATTTCTATTTTTTGGGCAAAGGCTTTTAATATGTTTGTGTGATTTAAGCTATAACAAAGAGATATATAATTAATGCACATGGATTGTTTATTTTAAGTCGATTGACACAAATCATTGGAATCTAAAAGACTAGTATTAGAAAAATAGATTCATCACAGCAAGAAATCACATAGAAAAATGAGAAGACTAATAATTATTCACTATAGTTTTGCTGATTTATCACTGCTACCTACTGTAAGGTTTATTATTAATGCATCCCTTTAAATAGAAACGGATGTGATTAGGTTTAATACATTACTTTCAGTCCCTACAGTTAAGTGTAAGAAAACCTGTTTCTGAAAAGGAATTTTGCATTTCTGCACATTATTAGTAGCAGCAGTCTACTAGTTTTTGAATACCAGGTCCAACCCCATGGCTCTGACACTTTATTTTAGAACACTGCAGAATATGCATTAAGAGAATGTATCTCCTAAAACCTAATGTATATGGTCCCTGTAGGCCCAGATCATAAAAACAAACTGAGCGTATGCACATTGCTTTAGTATTTGTCTCTCCCCATGGCAACAGCATCCGGGAGCATGTCCCCTTTGAAGAGAATGACTGGTGATAATTATGATTGGCTGGACTACATAATCTTATGTTTACAAAGTGTCTGCAATATATTTATATACAAAATGTATGTTTTTAAGTATTTAAACCTGTACCACTTGTATTGCGTTTGGATAGAAAAAACAATTTTAAACAACTTTCAAATTTACTTTTATTATCAAATATGCTTAATTTTCTTGTTATCCTTTACTGAAGAAACAGCATTGCACTACTGGCAGCTAGATGAACTCATCTAGTTAGCCAATCACAAGAGACAAATGTGTGCAAGCACCAATCAGCAGCCAGCTCCCACTAGTGTTAGATATGTGCATATTCTTTTTCAACAACGGATACCAAGAGAATGAAGCACATTTGAAAATAGAAGTGAATTTAAAAGAGTCTTAACATTACATGCTCTATATGAATCATGCAACTTTAATTTTGACTTTCCTATCCCTTTAATAGCTGATACTGGGCTAGATTACGAGTGGTGCCCAAATAGTGGCGCACAAGCGATAAAGGGTTTATCATGGTGTTTGCGTGCTTATTACAAATTGAAAATAAAGGCATTCACTTGAGTGCAATTTAATTTAACTTGCGTCCGGTTTGTGGGACTTCAGAGCCCTGGTTAACTTTTACGCTTGAATAAAAAGTTGCACAAAACACAAAAAAAAATACATTAAAAAGTTACACTCATAATAAAACCTTCTAATATATTTCATTATTTTCAATTGCAATAAAAAGTTCTAAGGGCTCAAAGATATGAAATGTTAGAAAGGAAAAAAAAGGACTGAAAAAAGGCTTTAACATAGAGATACATACATATACATGTCTAAATATGTATATATATATATGTGTGTAAATATGTATTTATATATGTAGTCAAGTAGCTGAAAACATAAAAACTCATATTTATTCAATATTTAAAGCCAGATTATGCGCAAGCGATAAAGGGTTTATCACAGGTATTTGTGTGCGTCTGCTCATGTTACAAGTTGAAAGTAAGGTGAACGCTTGAGCGCAATTGAAGTTAACGCACACAAGGTTATCGCAACCTCAGAGCTCTGGTTAACTGCTTCGCAAAACAAAAAAGTGTCACAGAACACATCAAAAATGCATTACAAAGTACAGTTACACTCAAAATAACACCAATAAAAATTATTACAAAAAAAAAATTACACAAAAATATTATAAAGGCTCAAACATATGAGGTCTCAGGTGTTAGAGAGAGAAAAAAGCAGGCAAAGGGCTTTAACATTGAGATACATACATTTACATCTCTAAAGATATGTAGAGAGAGAGAGAGAGAGAGATATACACATACAGCATATATGTGTGTGTGTGTGTATACATATGTATTTATCTATATATGTGTGTGTGTGTATACATATGTATTTATATATGTGTGTGTGTATACATCTGTATTTATCTATATATGTGTGTGTATACATATGTATTTATCTATATATTTGTGTGTATACATATGTATTTATCTATATATTTGTGTGTATACATATATATTTATCTATTTATATGTGTATATATGTATTTACAGATGTAAATGAATATTTACAGATACAAATGCATATTTACAGATATATATATATATATATATATATATATATATATATATATATAGTGAATTGGATCCCTTTGCATTTAAATAGAGGAAAACATGAAAAAAATACTTAAAGAATATTCATTTTTATTAAAGGTTTTAACTATGTATTTACTGTAAATATCTTACATTCATATATTCTGCCCATAGCAGAATATGTTCCATGTATTTATAAATAGATATTCCTATAAATATCAGTATATATTTACACCTATATATAATCATGTGTGTGTGTGTGTGTGTGTGTGTGTGTGTATACGTATATATATATATATATATATATATAAACAAAATTAATCAGCACTTGAAGTATGTATACAATCTGCTGGTCCCAATATATATTCTCATCCACTAGTAAGAATAAATATTTTATATATAGATGTATATATATATATATATATATATATATATATATATATGTGTATGAGACAATATACAATTTGTGTAGCAAGCAGTCTTATTTAGATGGACAGTCTGTGGGTGTACAGTATTCCATATAGTCCACAAAACTAGTTCTCGTGTGCTATGGGTGAAAGGCAGCCCGTCTAGTAGAAAGATGATCCCCCGCAGGGTGAGGTTCCTCTCAATTGTCTGAAAAAGTATAGAAAAAGACAGGCGCACAGAGGCACACTTTGTGTAATACGTTCACAATCAGTGTATAGATAGCAGTGGGGGAAAAAATTTGCGCTCACCTGGTATACCCTCAAGTAGTGAGGTACTTTAAATGCACTTCTGTAGGTATACTCTGTTTCTTTGTACCCTTCCTGTTTGTCCACGCTTCTTCAGTGGTTGATACGTCTCCAGCAGGTCACCGCAGTCAGTTGCCGGTAGAATAGGGGGTGAGGGGATATTATATGTATAGGTGTAGGTATTTGTATTTACCAATTAACAACACTGTACAGTATAACAGAGTTTAATACCAAAGATTTATTATGTTTAGGTAAGGGGAGTGATATCGGAATCAGGATGCCGTAAATACACACTGAAAGGGTGCTCAAGATAGTTACCTGGTCCCTGGGGTGGTTGCTGGAGACGCTTCCGAACGAGTGCCCGCTGAGAGCGGAGGAGCGGAAGTGCCGGATCTAGCGCACGGATACCGTGATTCCACCGGGACGACAGACTTGAGGGAGTAATCCACACGGACGCCGGATTCAGTGAGAACGACAGTGTTTTTGGCCCCACAGAAGTTTTGCCGATGGAGAGCGCTGGCTGTACTCAGGCCGCGCAATAGTAAGCAGAACCCTTCGGGAGCCGTTATCTGTCAGGTATCATTTACACTCTATGTCTAACAACAACTGTTATGGAACTCTTTGATGGACTGCCCTATTAAATGTATTGGCGCACACCTATATAATAGGTTGAATGTATACATTTGATGCAAGATTTTGCTTTACTCGCTGTGTGCCATTTTTCTCATACTCACCTGAAATACATCTTTAAAGTGAACTTCCATTACTTTATGCATATTGGAGCTCCAACATATAACATATAACTCTTTTTGTGCAGTCAACCCCACATTGGATTGTTTCTGTCATATTTTTGACTTTCAACACACCAATCAGCCCTTTCTTGTCTCACAATTTTCTGGTTTTCTCTGTTACCTATAGTGTCTTTCAATATTGGGTCATTTTTCAATATTGACCAATTTTTCTGTAGAATGTTTTTAATCTTCCAGTGGCCCTCATTGTAATGCTTGTGTTTGTTGATTATTACCGTGTACTAATGTTTTTCTATCTAGTCTAGTTGCTTTTTCATATGCTCTTTGAATAGTTTTTGCTGGATAATGTTTTTCCGTAAACTTTTCTTTAAGACATTTTGCCTCTATTTCAAAGTTACTAATGTCTGTGCAGTTTCGCCACCTATAATAAATTTATTAACCCCTATCCTGCCCCCCACTACACCGCCGCCACTGTAATAAATGTATTAACCCCTAAACCTAAGTCTAACACTAACCCTAACACCCCCTAACTTAAATATTAATTAAATAAATCTAAATAATATTTCTATTATGAACTAAATTAATCCTAATAAAACTAAATACTTACCTTTAAAATAAACCCTAATATAGCTACAATATAAATAATAATTATATTGTAGCTATCTTAGGATTTATTTTTATTTTATAGGTAACTTTCAATTTATTTTAACTAGGTACAATAGCTATTAAATAGTTATTAACTATTTAATAGCTAGCTAAAATAAAGAGAAATTTACCTGTAAAATAAAAACTAACCTAAGTTACAATTACACCTAACACTACACTATACTTAAATAAATTATTCCGATTTAAAACTAAATACTTGCCTGTAAAATAAACCCTAAGATAGCTACAATGTAATTAATAATTACATTGTAGCTATCTTAGGATTTATATTTATTTTACAGGTAACTTTGTATTTATTTTAGTTAGTTAGAATAGTTATTAAATAGTTATTAACTATTTAATAACTACCTAGCTAAAAGAAATACAAAATTACCTGTAAAATAAATCCTGTTACAATTAAACCTAACACTACACTATCATTAAATTAATTAAATAAATTAACTACAAATAACTACAATTAATTACAATTACATAAACTAACTAAAGTACAAAAAAATAAAAAAAGCTAAGTTACAAAAAATAAAAAAATAAGTTACAAACATTTAAAAAATATTACAACCTAATCTAAGCCCCCTAATAAAATAACAAACCCCCCCAAAATAAAAAAATGCCATACCCTATTCTAAATTAAAAAAGTTCAAAGCTCTTTTACCTTACCAGCCCTTAAAAGGGCTTTTTGTGGGGCATGCCCCAAATAATTCAGCTCTTTTGCCTGTAAAAGAAAAATACAACCCCCCCAACATGTACGTGATAAGGATGACTACGATCAGGACAAAGTTTACAATTGGGCAGAGGTGCGTAAAACAGCAACGTGAACAAAAAAACAAGTCTTGGAAACTTAAAAAACAGATGAAAAATGCGCACAAAGAAAGAGATAAAGATAAAGATTCAATTAAGCAAACTCCTAAATCCATTCTTAAAAACAAAAATAAGAAAGCCAGGAAAGTGGCATTCAGTGCTTCAGAAGGAGAGTCCACGGACTCAGAAGCTAACATCTCAGCAGTATCCTCTATTTCTTCTTTCTGCTCCTCTACTGCTTCGTCTTCTTCTCCTGCTTCTTCTTCTCCTCCTTCTTCTCCTACTCCTCTATCCTCATGTGCTTTTTTACAGGTGCAGTTGGGGGAAGAATTGGAAGAACAACCGACGACACGTTTGAAAACAAAGAAAAGTTCAGAAAAAGGAAAAAATACAGAAGGAGATGGCGCAAAGGAAGAAAAAAGAAAGAGCAAGATGAAAAGGGGGCAGAAGCAATAACCCCAATATCACCACATATGGAAGAAGGACTTAATGTCATTAACATTTCAAAATATGAGTTGAAAGATAGTGAAATTTCTGTGTTATCTAAAGGTTTGGGTTTTGCCCCAACAAATAGGCTTTCATGCTTTAATACACTTTTGGATGTGAACAAATTCATATGAAAGCTGTCTTTGAAAAGGTTCTTTGCTTTGTCTAATACCAATAGTACACAGGAAAATATAGAGTCGCCTACACCTAATACTAATGAAGTCTCTCCTCATTTACCATTCATTGATGCATGCTCTGTAGCAACACTTAATGAGTTGTATAATGTGGGGGGCATTGACCAGGAGAGCCCCAAAGAAAAACTAGAGAGACTAAACAAACATAGGTCCAAGTTTTATCCTATCAATTTCAGGGGCCCTATGGTCAATGCCTACCACAGATTAGTCCAAGAGGATATACTCAAACTGGAAGCTGAAGTCTGTACTGGCAGCGATGCTGCCACCCAGAATCTGAAATTTAAAGAGCGTTTAGCTATCAATACTGAAAAATAATGATGACATTGTCATTAGAAACTCGGATAAGGGTGGCAGCATCGTTGTCATGGACAAATCCTACTATTTTGAAGAGGCTCAGAGACAACTTTCAGATAATAGTGTATATAGGTTATTGCCATATAACCCAGTACACACCTTCAAGAAAGAAATGGGTAAGCTTGTGGCTGATGGTGTAATCTTGGGTATATTTAAAGAAGAGGATGTAGAGTTATTAATCCTGGAACATCCTATTACTCCCCTGTTTCATCATGTGCCCAAGATACACAAAAATAAAGAACACCCACCGGGCAGGCCTATTGTTGCAGGCATAGGGTCCTTATTGGAACCTTTAGGGGAATGGGTAGATACTATACTACAACCCATTGCACAAAGACAACTTAGCTATTTAAGAGATACATCACATCTGTTAACTACATTGGATACCATCCAATGGCAATCCAATTACAGTTGGATAACTGCTGATGTAGTCTCTTTATATACCAGCATACCACAGCACTCAGGTATAAGTGCTGTGGATTACTTTTTGAAGAGAGAAACATACTTGAGTGACCAATAAAGGAATTATATTTGTGAAATTTTACAATTCTTGCTCTCACATAATTATTTTATGTTCAACAAAGAGTACTACTTACAGATAAGGGGAACCGCCATGGGGGCAAAATTTGCACCGGCTTTTGCCAATATTTATGTTTCATGGTGGGAATTAACATATATTTTTTCAAGTAATAACCCTTGGATGGATGAAGTAGTGCTTTTTGTTCGTTACATAGATGACTTGCTTTTAATAGTTAAAAACGAGAAGAATGTTGTCATTTTGGATGATTTACTGTTCTATCTAAGTGATAATTTGATGGGTCTGCAATTTACAGGTGAATTAAATGGGCAGCAGATCAATTACTTAGATTTAACACTGAAAATCATAGATAATCAAATTGTCACTCAAACATTTAGGAAACCGGTAGCAGGAAACACCATTCTGCATGCGGCATCCCAGCATCCAGAACATGTCAAAAAAGCCATACCAAGAGGGCAGTTTATCAGGCTACGTAGGAATACGAAGAGTGACTTAATCTATGAAACGCAGTCTTTAGAATTGAAAGAGAGGTTAATTAAGAGAGGCTATAACCCAAAAAAACTTGAACAATCTAGACTTGCAGTAAAAAAGTATAAGAGCAAACCCATTAACAACAAAGATAAGCCTGAACTTGGCACTAATGATACTATAATCTTTACTACTGAGTACTCTATGCATTACAATACTGTGGTTAAAATCTTAAAGAAACATTCCCATTTATTATTGGGAGTTGACATTCTTAAACCTTTTGTTAAAAACTTCAGGTATGTTCCAAAAAAAACAAAGACATTAGGGAAGGTACTTGCTCCTAGTTTGGTTTTGGATACTAAAGGTACTCCTTCAGGGGATTGGCTATCTATCTATCTAAAAAGAGAGTTTACATGTGGAAGTAGAGATTGTAATACTTGCCCTAATATTTGTAAATGTCAATACGTGGGAAAAACCTCACGCGAAGTCAGAACAAGGTTTGGAGAACATATGAGAGACGTTAAAAATTACTGTAAGGATTCTGCAGTAGCAGGTCATTTTAATGGTTTACATTTTACACATTTGGCAGATATGTCTGTTCAGATTATAGACATAGCCAGAATTCCAATCAGAGGAGGCAATAGGCAACAGATATTAGATAAAAAGGAAATATTCTGGATAATAAAATTAAATACACGCCAATCCCTTGGAATGAACAAAGAATGTGATGTCAATTACCTAATAGATAAATAACTAAGTGGTAGTGGATAGATATATAGTTCATTATCTAATTTTTTTTTTTTTACTTTTATTTTCTTTTATAAAAGAATTTAGTACACTAGCAGCATTTTGATATTCCCTATATCATCTTACTGAAGTCAGGTAAATTGACCCTATTTTCTTATATTCTTACAGTATATTTACTCCATTTATAATCCCCTCTGTACATTTATATTTACATTTAAATTTATAATACAGAGCATATACTCTTATAGATAATTTACTTTTTCTTGTATTAATTCAGGCAGTCTTAGCTCTTATCCTGTTTGATGTTGGTATGATAGTGCTTGTATACATACTTTTGTATATTGATCCCAATGCATGTGTGTCAATGTTTTTAACAATCTACTGTTTTTTTTAACTTTCTTGCACACTTAGGGTTCTTCCCTTTAAATAGGTATCACCTACCTAGTGCTTCAGCCTATGATTAAGCGCCACTAGGGGGCGCGAAACGCGTCAGGCCTTTCTTGTCACACTTTCCCCCCCCCCCCCCCTGTTTTTGTGTCTAGCCTTTCATGTATATTTTTAAGATATCTTTCATTAAAGTTTTTTTTTGTTTTTCAACTTTAATGTGCGCCCGTTTGGTTCTTGTAGTGCCTGCCACTCTCTCTCCTAGTTATACAAAAACCTAACTGCTTACTATTTTAAAAACTAAAATAAACAGAAAATAAAATACCTAATATACAAAATTATAAAATCCTAACCCTAAGAAAGAATAAAAAAATAACATTACTAGAAAAACAAACACTAAAATTACGAAAAATAAAAAAACACTAAGATTACAAAAAACTAATAAACGAAATTATCCAAAATAATAAAAATTAAACCTAATCTAATATATAAAAACAAAAAAGCCACTCCAAAATAAAAACACCCCCTAAGCTAACAATAAACTACCAATAGCCCTTAAAAGGGCCTTTTGTAGGGCATTGCCCTAAGTTAAACAGCTCTTTTACCTAAAAAAATTACAAAGTCCCCCTAACAGTAAACCCCCCCACCGAACCAACCCCTGAAAAAAATAAAACTGTCTAAAAATAACCTAAGCTTCCCATTGTCCCTAATGGGGCATTTGTATGGGTATTGCCCTTAAAAGGGCAATCAGCTAGTTAGTGCCCATTTTAAAAAAATCCCTAATCTAAAAAAAACCCCACCCTAAACAAAATAAAAAAAAACTAACACTAACCCCAGAAAATGTACTCACCGTCCCTGAAATTCCGAAGTCAAGGCAGAGAAAAGTCTTCATCAAGGCTACAAAGATCTTCTTCCAGGGTGGCACCATCTTCTATCTTCTTCCTTGGAGATGCGGAGCGGTCTTTGGTGATGCGTTGATCTGGAGCACTGGTCCTCATCCGGAGTGCTGGTCCTCTTCTGCGGTGGCAGTCTTCAGCGACATGGATCCTCTTTATGTGATCATCCGCCGCACACTAAAGATTGAATGCAAGGTACCGCTTTTATATTGGGGTACCGTTGCATTCCTATTGGCTGAAAAGTTCAAATCAGCCGATAGGATAAAAGCTGCTTAAATCCTATTGTCTGATTTGAACAGACCACTCCGCACCTCCGGGAAGAAGATGAAGTCGCCCTGGAAGAAGATCTTCGCCGCCTGGATGAAGACTTTGCTCTGTTTGGACTTCTGAACTTCAGGAACAAAAAGTAACTTTTCTGCAGTTAGTGTTAGGTTTCTTTTTTTTTGGGGGGGGGGGTGTTTTTTTTTTTTTTAGATTAGGGATTTTTTTTTTATTTTTTAATGGGCACTAAAGAGCTAAATGCCCATACTTAGTTTTTATTTTTATTTTGGGGGCTGGTTGGGTGGGGAGATTACTGTTAGGGGGGACTTTGTAATTTTTTAGGTATAAGAGCTGTTTAACTTAGGGCAACACCCAACAAAAGGCCCTTTTAAGGGCTATTGGTAGGTTATTGTTAACTTTTATTATTTTGGATAATTTTGTTTATTATTTTTTGTAATCTTAGTGGTTTTTTATTTTTTGTAATTGTAGTGTTGTTTTTTTGGTAATGTTATCTTTTTATATATATTTTTTTTAGTGTTAGGATTTTATAATTTTGTAACTTATGTTTTTATTTTTCGTTTATTTTAGTTTTTAAAATAGTAATGTTAGGTTTTGGTATAGTTTAAGCTTAGTTTTTTTTAAATTCACAGGTAAATTTTTATTTATTTTATGGTAGTTATATTGTAAGTTTAAATTAAAGTTAGGGGGTGTTAGGTTTAGGGGTTAATAGTTTAATTTATTGTGTTATGATGTGGGGGACCATAGGTTTAGGGGTTAATAGGTTAAGTTTAGTATTAGCGATGTTGGTTTGTTGGCGGTTTAGGGGTTAATAGCTTTATTTTAGTAGTTGCAATGTCCGGGGCTGGCGGTTTAGGGGTTAATAGTTTTTTATAGTAGTTTTGATGCGGGGGGCTGGCGGTTTAGGGGTTAATAGTTTTATTTAGTGTCGGGGACGGCGGTTTAGGGCTTAACAGTTTTATTGCTGGGGCGGAAGTTTAGGGGTTAATCACTTTATTTAGTGTCATGATGTCAGGGCGGTGGATTAGGGTTATTTAGACTAGGGGTTTATGTTAGGATGTTAGGTCTTTAAATAACTTTATTTTTCCCCATAGAGATCAATGGGTATTGCGTTATAGTGACAGGTGATGTCTATGGGGGAATACGTGCACAAGCACGTCAAGTCAGGCCTTGACTTTTGTTCGGTATGGAGCTTAACACACCTGTCATGCTGGTTTTAACTTTACCTACCTCTTTAAGAACATTATACACCTCCTATTCATTTGCCTCATAAAAGCCTCCCATGGTATCAACATGGAGTCAGAGAAGGTTGAGTCCATTAAGAAGTGGCCTACTCCAAAAACCAAAAAGAACGTACAAAAGTTCATGGGCTTCACAAACTTTTACAGAAAGTAATGTTGCTGCTCTAACAAAACCACTTACCAATCACTAAGTCAGTAAATTATTTTATGTGGACATCTGACACACAGAAGATCTTTAAAACTCTGAAAGAAAAGTTCACTACTCCACCTATCCTCCAATTTCCGAACTCAAACTTGCAATACGTACTTAAGGTAGATGCTTTAGACTTTGCAATTGGTGCAGTGCTCTCTCAGAGGAAGACCCTTTAATAACCACTACACCCAGTCACATATTAATCCAGAGTAATGACCTCCTCTGAATTGAATTATGCTATAGGAGAAAAAGAATTGTTAGCTATAAAATCTTCACTCGAACATTGGCATCAATTCCTGGAAGGAACTTCAATTCCTATCACTATTTACACCGACCACAAGAATTTATAATACCTGAAGACCACTCATACGCTATCTGCTAGGCAGGTAAGATGGAATCAGTTTTAATTACTTAATTACATACAGACCAGCTAATAAGAATGGTAAAGCAGATACCCTTGTCTAGAATGTTTGAAAAACCATCCTACGCCCCTATAGAAAGAACCATAATACCCACTGATCGAATCATAGCCCTTGCAATTGAAAACATCAGCTTAGTTAAGCAAAATCAAAAATCTGATCTAACATTGCCAAGATCTCAGCCTAAACTGGAATCAGATGGCCTGTATTACTTTGACAAAAATGTATATATTCCTCCATCACTCAGAGAACAAATCCTTAGCATGGTACATGACTCCACCCTACCCAGCCATCCTGGGGTACATAAAACTGTTGAACTCTAGAAGAGATCTTTCTGGTGGCCTAAATCCTCCCAGGACGCAACAAAACACGTTCTATCCTGTAAGGTGTGTTGATAACAAATGGTACATTAGAAACGCGTAGATCACCTGACCCGACTCACCTGGATTATATGTGTGCACACATCGGCAACCATCTGTAAATGAACAGATTGGATTGATAGCTACAATGCTAAAAGCTGCTACGGACTTAATTCCAAAAATTGTATCCCTGTGAAATCCACAACTGAAAGGTAACACCAGGAAAACTGGGATCCACTAGATGAGCAGAACGGAACCCCAGGTAATATAACCACAGAGGGGCTAGCCATTGGGGAGCTCTACTAAAATAATTTGAATTCATTTTTATGCTATACAGAGAAATACAGGCATTATTTATAATGTCTAACAGAGTTGATTGGGGCCTATACGAGGTGCGGAGCGGAACCCCAGGAATACAAACACCGGAAGGGTTAGCTGCTGGGGAGCTCATCATAATAAAGACCACTATCCACATCATCCCACATTGAAAAAACAGGTTAGACTTATAACATAATAAATGAGCAATATCTTGCTAGAATTTTAAAAGGACAGAAACACTATATCAATATTGACACTTATATCTGTTGCTATAAGACATTTCCAAGACGATATAAGTATTATTCCTGTATATATGAAATAAGACAATACAAGCAACTTCATATAAATCATCCATCTTCTAAAAATATCAAAGGATAAATTGATTTTAAACTGTGTTTACATTATCCCCTAAAAACAACAAATCTGCTGCTAATTAAGAGACACTGAATCAAATATTATCATTCATACATCCGTTTTTCATTGCTTATGTGTATTTACGCAGAAATACATTGTACATGTTTTTAATACAATATATATGCTTCTAAGATTTATTTTATAATCTGATACATTTAGAAGATATTTTAACAAGTTAATAGTTGAAGATCCTATCACATATATGTTAATATTGTGTTTCATATGGTAGAACCTTAATGTATAGACACCGGTGTCTCATATAGTTTGTGTATTGAGTATAATAATTTGTATTTTATATTTTATATTTGTTATCTTATATTTGTTGATATAGATATATATCCAAACTCATTTTAGCACCACCCTCTCCATTCTTTGTCTTCGCACACACACTATCTTTTGAGGAGTATAGTGTTCATTTTTTGGGTGTAGCTGCTTTTAATTAGTTTGTAGACTATTTTTATTCATTTTATATACTCATTAAATATCTCACTGAATCTCAGCACAGCATTTCACCCACAAACCGAGTGAACCAACCAATGGCTCAAGCAGTATTTACAATGCTACTGCAACTACCAGCAGGACAACTGGTCATCCCTTCTACCTTACGCACTTCACTTTCAATAATACCAATCACTCCTCACTCAGTACCACTCCATTCCATGTTAACTATGGATTTCATCCATCCTTCCATATCCTTCCACGTCAGGACAGTTCATGTCCAGTTTTGAATGATCTATTTAATTCTATTTCCGAAAAACTTCTCTCTCATTAAGGAACAAACATCACAAACTTTATTATGACAGACACAGATGGCCGGCCTCAAACTACAATATTGGAGACCTTGTCTGGTTATCCACTAGTCACTTAAAACTCAACACCCTTAGTAGGAATCTCTCTAGTCTTTTCATCAGACCGTTCCCCATAACCGCAATTCCTAATTCCAAAGCTGTGACCCTAAGATTGCCTCCCTCATACAAGATACACTCTACCTTTCATACATCTTTGCTTAAACTGTACCAAGGAGTCAGAGATCCAGCTACTTCTTCTTCTATTCCTGATACTGTCACAACTTCTGACTTCGAATATGAGGTTAATTCTATCCTGGATTCCAGACTCTGTGCCAGACACCTCCAGTATCTTGTACACTGGAAGGGTTATAGCCATAAGGATGATTCCTGTGAACCTTCTGTGAATCTTAACGCCCCATGATTGGTCTTTCTCTTCCGTAGGAGGCATCCTGATAGACCTGGCACATGATCCGCGGAGCTGCACCTTGAGGGGGGAATTCTGTCAAATGTGTTTCGTTGGTAAACTGACTTTTTTAATGACCAAACCTAGCCATTGAAAAAGTCAGTTTACCAATGAAATGCGTTTGACCTTCTTTTCTGTGCTGCCTATTTTTGTTCTTTGAGCAGAGTGCGTTTGGGTTGCTGGACTTGTTACATTGTCTGCCCATATTACCTCCACCTTTCAGCAACATACCAATCTTGCTATTTTATCTTCTACCTTATAGGTTTACATACATTATCAAGTGGATATAAAAGTTACATTATCTGATTTCACTGAATTTTCTTCTATAAATCAAATCCGCAGTTGTGGTTCTCTTAACACTAATTATGTTTGCAGATACTGTCATCAGTGAATTCTAATTACGCCCCTGGAAGCACCATACTGCACAACAGAACAATGTATTTGTGTAACTTGTAATGGCAGCACTATGGAAAGTGCGGTATCGCTAAATTTTTAGTGTTATTTATGCAGCGGGTTTAGCGCACAACTTGTAAACTTGTAAAAAAATATTGCACACAAAAGTTCGAGATCAAAGCTCAAAGATACGAGATCTCGAGTGTTAGAAAAAAATATGACTAAGGGATTTTACATTGACATACATACACATACATAGAGAAACATGGATTTATATGTTTAGAGATACAGTATGTTAAACTATGGAGATAATGAAAAGATTTCACATTACAATCTTATGCACATTAAACCATATCTCAGAGGGATTTTCAAAGAGATATTTGCATATAGATCTCAAGATATATAGACATATATATATTCATATAGCAACAGTGTCCTAAAAGACAAAATGGAAAGAGTCACCTAATAGTGCAATAATGTTGAAAGCAATACACAAGAGAGTAGGTAATGCAGCTGGGTACTCTCAAAAGAAATTGCACATCCAGTGCATAAGTAGGCAGACCGAGGCTTCAGAGCCGCTCGTCTGACTCATGACTTCATGATTTTAAATTTGTTACAATAAATCTTTTATTCCTTCATACCTGATCCATTCTTTTTTCCATTTGCTGCTTCTATGGTAATCACTTTACAAACCTGTACCTCATAGACCATAGTAGGTGCTACTTTCAAGCGGTTATGTTCCTTCTGCATCTGATACATCACCAGAGACGTCAACCGGAGGGGGGACGAGCCCCTTCGTGGCCCAGCCTCAGTGGATCTGAAGCTCGGCCTGCCTACTTATGGCACTGGATGTGCAATTTCTTTTGAGGAGTACCAGCTGGCATACCTACGCTCTTGTGTATTGCTTCAACTTTATTGCACTATTAGGCACCTCTTTCCATTTTGTCTCTTAGGACTCTTTTGCTATATTTCGCCACAAGACATTAGGGAAGGTACTTGCTCCTAGTTTGGTTTTGGATACTAAAGGTACTCCTTCAGGGGGAATTGCCTATCTATCTATCTAAAAAGAGAGTTTACATGTGGAAGTAGAGATTGTAATACTTGCCCTAACCTTATAAAGGTACTCAATTCTCCTCTAGTGGGACCACAAACTATATGTCATAGATTTCTATGCTAACTGCAAAACCAAATTCACTAATCTATCTCTGACTTGTAATATTTGTAAATGTCAATACGTGGGAAAAACCTCACGCGAAGTCAGAACAAGGTTTGGAGAACATATGAGAGACGTTAAAAATTACTGTAAGGATTCTGCAGTAGCAGGTCATTTTAATGGTTTACATTTTACACATTTGGCAGATATGTCTGTTCAGATTATAGACATAGCCAGAATTCCAATCAGAGGAGGCAATAGGCAACAGATATTAGATAAAAAGGAAATATTCTGGATAATAAAATTAAATACACGCCAATCCCTTGGAATGAACAAAGAATGTGATGTCAATTACCTAATAGATAAATAACTAAGTGGTAGTGGATAGATATATAGTTCATTATCTAATTTTTTTTTTTTTACTTTTATTTTCTTTTATAAAAGAATTTAGTACACTAGCAGCATTTTGATATTCCCTATATCATCTTACTGAAGTCAGGTAAATTTACCCTATTTTCTTATATTCTTACAGTATATTTACTCCATTTATAATCCCCTCTGTACATTTATATTTACATTTAAATTTATAATACAGAGCATATACTCTTATAGATAATTTACTTTTTCTTGTATTAATTCAGGCAGTCTTAGCTCTTATCCTGTTTGATGTTGGTATGATAGTGCTTGTATACATACTTTTGTATATTGATCCCAATGCATGTGTGTCAATGTTTTTAACAATCTACTGTTTTTTTTAACTTTCTTGCACACTTAGGGTTCTTCCCTTTAAATAGGTATCACCTACCTAGTGCTTCAGCCTATGATTAAGCGCCACTAGGGGGCGCGAAACGCGTCAGGCCTTTCTTGTCACACTTTTTTCTCCCCCCCCTGTTTTTGTGTCTAGCCTTTCATGTATATTTTTAAGATATCTTTCATTAAAGTTTTTTTTTGTTTTTCAACTTTAATGTGCGCCCGTTTGGTTCTTGTAGTGCCTGCCACTCTCTCTCCTAGTTATACAAAAACCTAACTGCTTACTATTTTAAAAACTAAAATAAACAGAAAATAAAATACCTAATATACAAAATTATAAAATCCTAACCCTAAGAAAGAATAAAAAAATAACATTACTAGAAAAACAAACACTAAAATTACGAAAAATAAAAAAACACTAAGATTACAAAAAACTAATAAACGAAATTATCCAAAATAATAAAAATTAAACCTAATCTAATATATAAAAACAAAAAAGCCACTCCAAAATAAAAACACCCCTAAGCTAACAATAAACTACCAATAGCCCTTAAAAGGGCCTTTTGTAGGGCATTGCCCTAAGTTAAACAGCTCTTTTACCTAAAAAAATTACAAAGTCCCCCTAACAGTAAACCCCCCCACCGAACCAACCCCTGAAAAAAATAAAACTGTCTAAAAATAACCTAAGCTTCCCATTGTCCCTAATGGGGCATTTGTATGGGTATTGCCCTTAAAAGGGCAATCAGCTAGTTAGTGCCCATTTTAAAAAAATCCCTAATCTAAAAAAAAACCCCACCCTAAACAAAATAAAAAAAAACTAACACTAACCCAGAAAATGTACTCACCGTCCCTGAAATTCCGAAGTCAAGGCAGAGAAAAGTCTTCATCAAGGCTACAAAGATCTTCTTCCAGGGTGGCACCATCTTCTATCTTCTTCCTTGGAGATGCGGACGGTCTTTGTGATGCGTTGATCTGGAGCACTGGTCCTCATCCGAGTGCTGGTCCTCTTCTGCGGTGCAGTCTTCAGCGACATGGATCCTCTTTATGTGATCATCCGCCGCACACTAAAGATTGAATGCAAGGTACCCTTTTATATTGGGGTACCGTTGCATTCCTATTGGCTGAAAAGTTCAAATCAGCCGATAGGATAAAAGCTGCTTAAATCCTTTGTCTGATTTGAACAGACCACTCCGCACCTCCGGGAAGAAGATGAAGTCGCCCTGGAAGAAGATCTTCGCCGCCTGGATGAAGACTTTGCTCTGTTTGGACTTCTGAACTTCAGGAACAAAAAGTAACTTTTCTGCAGTTTAGTGTTAGTTTCTTTTTTTTTTGGGGGGGGGGGGTTTTTTTTTAGATTTAGGGATTTTTTTTTATTTTTTAATGGGCACTAAAAGCTAAATGCCCATACTTAGTTTTTATTTTATTTTGGGGGCTGTTGGGTGGGGAGATTACTGTTAGGGGGGACTTTGTAATTTTTTAGGTATAAGAGCTGTTTAACTTAGGGCAACACCCAACAAAAGGCCCTTTTAAGGGCTATTGGTAGGTTATTGTTAACTTTTATTATTTTGATAATTTTGTTTATTATTTTTTGTAATCTTAGTGGTTTTTTATTTTTTGTAATTGTAGTGTTGTTTTTTTGGTAATGTTATCTTTTTATATATATTTTTTTTAGTGTTAGGATTTTATAATTTTGTAACTTATGTTTTATTTTTCGTTATTTTAGTTTTTAAAATAGTAATGTTAGGTTTTGGTATAGTTTAAGCTTAGTTTTTTTTAAATTCACAGGTAAATTTTTATTTATTTTATGGTAGTTATATTGTAAGTTTAAATTAAAGTTAGGGGGTGTTAGGTTTAGGGTTAATAGTTTAATTTATTGTGTTATGATGTGGGGGACCATAGGTTTAGGGGTTAATAGGTTAAGTTTAGTATTAGCGATGTTGGTTTGTTGAGGTTTAGGGGTTAATAGCTTTATTTTAGTAGTT